>NC_068995.1:48685135-48689152 GCF_001194135.2 Octopus bimaculoides | reverse complement strand
ATCATAATTTAAATTTTTCATTTATTAAATTTCAATTTTCATTTCAATTCTTATTTTCCTATTTTCTTTCGCTCTTCTTCTTTAATAATTTCCGTTAGTCTTTTGTGTTTATTCATATTTTTCATTCCTAAAAAGTTCGAAATTTAAACCTCACCCTCACGAAATTTTTTTAAAAAAGGCATTACATATAATAATATACATATATATATATATATAAACATTAAATATAAAAATTTATATAAAAATAATAATTATAAAATTCCATTTCCTGGTTCGATGAAATCTGTGTGATAATTGCTCGAGTTAGTGTTATTGTTTGTGTGATTGCCATTTTACATATTGTTGAAAGAATGGGAAATGGTGCTACAAATAAAGATTATTATAATTTTTTTTTCTTTCTTGAAAAATTAAAATAATAAAAAAAAATATCAATCGAAGAAAATTGAATTACGAGCATTTGAAACAAACACAGGGAAAAAGGTGTTGTTGTTTGTGAATTTGGAAGAAAAATAAGGAAGACAAAACTTCATGTTTATAACACATACACACACGTGTGTGTGTGTGTGCAGAGTCTTCTCTTCGTCGTGTTTCGTGATTCACATTCCTGATTTTTAGCGTAACTGTATAAAGCGAGAAAGCGAAACTCCCGAGTAGCGATGCGAAATGTTTTCAAGCTTCATTCGACGGACTGTAGAATAATCTTTGCTTTATTCACCACAGAAGGGTTTATATAAAAGTCTGGAGACGGCACGAGACAGCACAACTCAAAAAGAGTGGCTATTAATCGTGTAAAAATTATAACAAATCCCAAAAGCGAAAGGTTTCGAAGGGCTGTTCGTGGGAGACTCACAAAAACCACGATCGCCCTGACCTTCGGGGCAAGTGCCCTCTCCACTTTATCTACCCTCGATCTTGAGGCGCATGATTAGTGTACACCCGTTCACTCGGGCCATTCACACTACATTCACCCGCCTTTTAACAAAATTGCTGGGAGGCAGCGTTTCTCTACTTTCATTTTCCTTTGCAAGTGAAAATTGAAAAAGTTGATGAGGACTTCGCCAAAGAAGAAAGTGTCTATCTTCAGCCCTTTCAACCTGGTCCACCACACAAAACTCTTTCGCTAAGGCCAAGTAGCTGTCACACGCAAGTGTGTATGGTTCAGTAGCATGTTCCATACTTACTTTAATTGTTTTAGGTACTCTCTGATGGCATTGTGTTCCCGATGTGACGGCTGCTGAGAGCCTTCGAGGGCCTACATATGGATATAACACGCTGTCCAACCCGGTATTTGAACTCATGACTGTTTGATACTTAGCTAAAGATCCTAACCACAAAGCAACGTGCCTTCTTCAAAGGAATAGCATGATGTTTAAACGTAAATTCAATTCGAAAAAGGTTGAAGATTACATACTCTTACAGTTGCGAAAGCAAGCCTCAGCTTCAATTGGTACCGCAAAGGTATTAAGACAATCACAATATCGAGTCGTTATGTGTAAATATATCGCAAAGTTGTTGTTGTTGGCACTCCGTCGCTTACGACGTCGAGGGTTCTAGTTGATCCGATCAACGGAACAGCCTGCTCATGAAATTAACGTGCAAGTGGCTGAGCACTCCACTGACACGTGTACCCTTAATGTAGTTCTCGGTGACACAGTGTGACAAGGCTGACCCTTTGAATTACAGGCACGATAGAAACAGGAAGTGAGAGTGAGAGAAAGTTGTGGTGAAAGAGTACAGCAGAGTTCGCCACCATCCCCTGCCGGAGCCTCGTGGAACTTTAGGTGTTTTCGCTCAATAAACACTCACAAAGCTCGGTCTGGGAATCGAAACCGCGATCCTATGACCACGAGTCCGCTGCCCTAAGCACTGGGCCATTGCGCCTCCATATCGCTAAGTATGACTAGAGTTATTATCAACTTCACTAGAAGATAGGCGAACGACACAGCATGCGTGGAATGTTTGATGAGAACATCTGTCATGCTTGGTGTAGTGGTTAGGGTTTTCGGTTCACGATTGCAACGTCGTGAGTTTGCTTCCCGGCGGCTCGTTGTGCGACACATTTTATTTCACATGGTTCCAGTTCACTGAGCTAGTAAAATCGAGTTGTACCTGCATTTCAAAGGGCCAGTCTCTTCACGGTCTGGTCCACGCTGAGTATCCCTGAGAACTACATTAAGGCTACTCGTGTTTGTAGAGAACTCTGCCGCTGCCACGGTAATTTCAGAAACGGGCTGTTCCGTCAATCAGAACAACTGGGTCCCGTGTCTTCGTAACCGGTCTTTTACAGGTTCTAGCCTCTAGTAAATATATCGCAAAGTATGACTACATTTATTATCAACTTCACTAGAAGATAGGCTAAGATATGAGAGCCCTAACCACTTAGCAATGGCATATAATAATGTCTTACAGACTGTGAGATATGTAAATACAGACAGGAAGATAAAGGCAAATCAGAAGACAACATGTCTTGGTTTGGTCTATTAATTGATGTGGTTTCATTGGCTACCGGTGTGTCACCTGAAATTTTGGAAAATTCGAGAGACATCTTGATTCTAACAAAAATTTCTTTGTTGTGTGGAAAGTATGTTTTTGTGTGGGTGGGGGGACAGCAAGAATCTTAAGAAAGGTGCAAGATACCTAAGGTCGCAGGATGTGACTTACTTCCCATCAAAATGAACCGAAATGCCTCTAAGCATTTTGTCCAAAGTGCTAAAGATTCTGCTAGATCACTAATAATAATAGTAATAATAATAATAATAATAATAATAATAATAATAATCAACTATAAGCACAAGGCCTGTAATTTTGAGGCAGGGAACTCGTCGATTACATCGATCCCAGTGCTCGACTGGTATTTATTTCACGAACCCCCCGAAAGGATGAAAGGGAAGAAGAAGAAGAAGAAGGAGGAGGAGGAGGAGGAGGAGGAGGAGGAGAAGGAGGAGAAGGAGAAGAAGAAGAAGAAGAAGAACAGCAACAACAGCAACAATAACAATTTTAATGGCTATGATGATGATGATGATAAAGAGGAGGGGAGGATTATGATATGAAAGTTGAAGAGAAAGAGGAGTAGATGGAGGGGATGATAGAGGAAAGATGGAGGAAGAGAACATGAAGGAGGAGGAAGAGGAAGGGGATTATCACAAGCATAATAACACCGAGAATTGGTGATAAACTCTTGAAGTTCACTTGTGAAATTAGGGCGACTGAGGTATTTTGATGAGGTTGGAGAGGAAGGAAGATAATGGGGATGAGACAAAGGTGGAGAGGAGAAAACAGAGAGAGAGGAAGAAACATGAAGGGTGGAGGCTCAGAAAGAGATGGAGAAGAGGCAGGTTAGGACAGAGAAAGACAGATGTGTAATAGCCAGAAGAGAAGAACACGAGGAATGGTTGAAAGACTTATTGGTTGCTGATAGAAGTAGTAACAGTAGTAGTAGTAGTAGTAGTAGGAGGAGGAGGAGGAGGAGGAGGAGGGAAGAGGAGGAGGAGGAAGAAGGGGAGAGGTGTATTTGGATGTGAGGTGGACGAAGAGGAGAGTGTTGTTAGGGTTGGAAGGATAAGGAAGACGTGATTTTGAACAGGAACCGTTATGGACGGCGTCCATGTTAGTTCGACAAGTCACTGTGTAATCGAGTGACCGCACGGACGATCGAGTAGGAGACCACTGTGGTGGTGGTGGTTGTAATGGTTGCGGGTGGGGGTGGCAGCAGTCTTGGGTGTAGCTTTGATGGTGGTAGGTGAAGGCAGTGGTGGGTGATGGTCGTAGTACAGATCTCGGTAGAAGTGGTAGTGATGGTGATGGTGGAGGTGATAGTGGTGGTAGTGATGGTGATGGTGATGATGGTGATGGTGATCATGATGATGGTGGTGGTGATGGTGATCATGATGATGGTGGTGGTGATGGTGGTGGTGATGGAGGTGATGGGTTTGGCGGTAGTAGTAGTGGTGGTGTTGGCGGTATGGTAATCACGTTGTTAGTAATGATGATGGTGTCGATGGTAACAGTAGAAATCGC
>NC_068995.1:48681234-48682759 GCF_001194135.2 Octopus bimaculoides | reverse complement strand
GCCACCGCCGCCGCCTCCGCCACCGCCGCCGCCTCCGCCGCCTCCACCGCTGCTACTGCTGCTGCTGTGTTGTCCATGTTGTTGTGGTTGTTGTATCAGTTTAGTACTACTGCTACTGTGACTACAACAACAACAACAACAACAACAACTACTACTACCACTACTACTGCAACTGCTGCTGCTGTTGCCACTGTTACTACTACTACTACTACTACTACTACTACTACTACTACTGTCATCCTTAACTTCGCATCTCTATCAGTCCATTAGCATCGGAAATACCATCAATTTCGTTGTTATCACCACTACCACGGCGACTAGATCGGAATTTGAACTCAGAACGCAAAGACAGACGGAATACCGCTAAGCATTTCGCCCGGCGACCCAACGATTCTTCCAGCTCGCCGCCTTGAACTGGCGGAAACTAATATTATGTTGTAGATGAAGGCAGCGAGCTGGTAGAATCGTTAGCATGCCGGACAAAATGCTTAACAGCATTTGGTCCGTCTTTACGTTCTGAGTTCAAATGCCGCCAAGGTCGACTTTGTCTTTCTTCCTTTCGGGGTCGATTAGTTAAGTACCAGTTGAACAATGTGGTCGATGTAATTGTCTTCCCCTTCCCCTAATCATATTGGTCTTAGGCCAAAATTTTAAACTAATATTACATTATAGATAGTTGCTTGATACAGCAGTTAAATGTCCCTTAGATGACTACCTTCCTTTTCCAGAAAATGAATGAGTGATACATTATATGATGTATTCTTAGGTAGACGGAACGTTCATTTATGGAACAACTTGTTCTCACAATTTTCTCGTCCGTAGTTGACTTGAAGTTGAATAAGCAACAGCCGTTATCTCTATAAAAACCACTGCTGCTAACCCTCATTATCAGAATGTACGGAGAAAATTTGTGTTAATTCCGTTTTTGCTAATACACTACCGTCAAAACTTCGTACATCAGCATAACAACTACAACACCAAACAACACTACAGCCACACTCACAACTACAACCTACTCAACCATCGTTAAAATAACAACCTTCACAAATTGGTCACTACCGATGCGACCACCTCGATCGTCACTCATCACCACCACCACCAACACCAAAAGAAAATGAAACCTACTACTACTACTACTACTACTACTACTACTACAGTATCTTAGCCATATCACTCTGCACAAGACAGTAGTGGTTCAAAGGTCAGAAGATACAAGATGGATGACCTATCGTAGACGGTGGAGGAAGTAGGACATGGTATGAAATAGCAGAGAGCGGAGGGGCTGTATGAAGACGGAAGAGGATTGAGGCCTTATGGGAAGGAAGGAAGAATGAGTGTCAAGCAAAAAAAAAAAAAATGGCAAGAATGAATAAGTGAAAGAAATATATTAAACAAAATAGGAAAAAGAACAATATTCAGATATAAACTACCAAATAAAATATGATTTTTAGTATGAATATAACTATATGCTTATGAGTGTGTGTGTGTGTGTGTGTGTGTGTGTGTGTGTGTGTGTGTGTGTGTG
>NC_068995.1:48673075-48673560 GCF_001194135.2 Octopus bimaculoides | reverse complement strand
CGTCATACCACTATCATTTCTACTACTACTACTACTACTACTACTACTACTACTACTACTACTACTGCTGCTGCTGCTGCTGCTGCTGCTACTACTACTTCTATTACATCACCATCATCACCATCATCATCATCATCATCATCATCATCATCATCATTGTAATAATAATAATAATAATAATAATAATAATAATAATAATAATAATTATTATTATTATTATTATTGTTGTTGTTGTTATTGTTACCTTTAACTTTACAAAACAAACAAATGCCAGCTTTGTTATTTTCTTTACCATTATTAATATTACAACTACTACTACTACTACTACTACTACTACTACTACTACTACTACTACTACTACTACTACTGTTGTTGTTGTTTATTGCTATTTTCGTTTCTGTTGTTGTTGGTGCTGTGCTGTTGTTTTTGTTGTTGTCATGTTTTTGCGCAGATATAAAGTAGATTAATTAGCCTAGCATAAAGAT
>NC_068995.1:48669991-48672966 GCF_001194135.2 Octopus bimaculoides | reverse complement strand
AAAAAAAAAAAAAAAAAAAAAAAAAAAATGAAAACAAAATTCATCGAAAAAATATTGGGAAAAAAAAAATTAATAAATAAATAAAAGTGAAATATAAAGCAAAAATAATTTTAAAATTACAAAAATTTAAAATAAAACGCAACATGGAAAGGGTGTGTGTGGGGGGATTGCTTACATCAAATGAAACATTTAAGTGACTTATTGATGTTGGTTGGAGGTTCCTTTTGGTTTTTTTTTTCTATAATTTAGTAGCTTTAACATTGAAACCAGCGACATTATAGAGTTAAAATGGTCATTGCAGATTACGATATCAAAAGCAGTGGAGAATTATATATCATAGCAGAGACTGTCACTTGTCACATTTAATGTTAATATAAATGGAATAATAAATCATAAAAATGTATATAGCTCATACGATCTCATAGATATCACACTCGCTCTAGTTTGATTCTTTCAGTATTTCTCACACGTTTATCGTTATTTCCCTTTGTCTATCTGTTTCTCTCTGTCTCTCTTTCTCTTTCTCTCTTTCACTCTCTGTTTATGTGTGTGTGTGTGTGTAATTTGTGTAGATGTATATATGTATATGCGTGTATGTATGTATGTATGTATGTATGTATGTATGTTTGTATCGATTTGTGTGTGTATGTATATATGTTTGCATCTACAGTCGTTTTAGGCAATATATATTTTGTTCTAATAAAAAAGTTTCAAACGATGTGTATGTATTATATAAATAAATAAATATATATGTGTGTGTGTGTGTTTAGTTCTAAAACTATATATACACACAATAAGCATATATATATATATATATATATATATATATACGTGTATACACACATATATATATCCGCATGTATATACATATTCGTACACACATACACACACACATATATAGCTATGTATAAATATATTATATGCTATATATTGTATAGACACATTTTTGTATTATAAATTATATATATATATGCGTACGTATATCTATGCATACATATATTCATACACAAACTCTCGCACACACAGATATATATATATATATGCGTGTGTGTGTGTGTGTTTGTACATAAATACATACATACATAATTACATACACATGGCTATTTCACTTTTAAATCTTTTTGATTAACAATAAAATATAAAATAAGAGAAATGAAAAATGGCGTTATGTTATCAGCACCTTATTTCTTCCACATAGCCCCGAGACAAAAGTCATTATTTGAGAAAACATAAAGGCCCATTGTCGGTGACCCGTACACCTCCGTACCGTAGGGGGCCGAAATTATTGCAAGCCTTTCTCCATACGGGTCTTTTATTAATTTGACTCTTTACCCGTATTCTACCCCTGCAACACATGCATACATATATGTGCATATATACATACATACAAGCGCATATACATACATTTATATGTACATATACATTTAAAATGAATGTATATATTTGTATATATATATATATTTATATATAATTTTTGTGTCCTCACACCCTCTAATCCGGCAATTCTCGTTAGAGTATATAGCTACGTGAAGTGCTACATTTCAAAGTCCCTTAATACAGCTGGAGGGATTCATAGTTCGCGTCCTTTCATCGATGTCCCCGACCAATATAGATATTTAACTTACTTTAAATTATTCCTTTCTCATTTTTATGCTATATCTTTTCATGTACTCCAGTGCCCTTCTCTTTGCTTTGCTCCCTCATTTTTTCTTTCATTCCCTGTTTTTCTCTTTCACATGATTATCTTATTTTCATGCTTTTCTATATATTTCTGTCTACCCGAAGTGTCAAGTTTTGTTCTTTACTTCCGGATGTGCTGAACGTGTGACACAATCTGCGTTTGGTTGCAGGCTGTATGCTAATTAGTCACCTATATTCACATTATTACAAACAAACGAGGGTGTCTCTATGCAATTAAACTTGAGTTGCTACATATACAAGCCAGATTTTCCACAAATCTTTCACTGTGGTCTTAAGGTAGTGGTCGGACGTTTGAGATACAAACTATCTGGTTTAAAAGACGGGATATTCATGTCATGAAAACCTTCGAATGTATGTGAAGGATAAAGGGAAAATAAGAACTAAATAACCATTATATCTGCAAAAACTTGTTCAATGAAATACTCCCCACTTAATAATGTATAACATTTTCCCCTTCCCTTCAAAGTAATTAGAACTGAGATATATTCAACAATGATTTGTGGAAATAGTAATAGTGATACATGGTTATGGTTGCAGAAGCATAGGCTGAAAGGGGAGACAGTGAGTATGTTAGTAGCAGCACAAGATCAAGCATTGAGGACTAATTGGATAAAAGCCATGATAGACAAAAACAGGAAGATTCAAAATGTAGGCTATGTAAGCCAAAAGAGGAAAGTATTACTCATAAAGTAGATGCTGGCACAAAAGGAATATAAGAAAAGTTATGACAACCTAGGGAGAGTAATCAATGGAAAGCTAGGATTTGAACATACTGATAAATGGTATGAACATGAACCCAGTTAAATGCTAGAAAGTAAGAAGTATGAGATGTTGTGGGACTTATAAGATGAAAAATATAAGATGTGGGAACAAAGTAATAGAAGCTAGAGAGCCTGATTCAGTTGCGGTAGACAAAGAGAACAGAAAATGCCAGATAATTGACTTGACAGTCCCAAATAACGAGAAAGTCAATATGGGAGGTATAGAGAAAATAACAAAGTACTTAAAATTATAAGAGAAAACATTTTTCAACGCGCCCGAAGATCAAAAAACTACAGGAAGAGTGATAACTCCAATATTAGCTAAGAAATATTTTCGATATAAAAACAATGTAGATGGGAACGAGACTTGTCTGTATAAGAAATTGTTAACAGTAATGGACATGCGTTGGTCTTAATATATCTCACCATCGAATTACATGCGAATCAACAAGCTAGAATTAGGAATGATTACGGTATATGAAAATTGTAGGAAGTACAATAACGTTGATGAGA
>NC_068995.1:48664644-48668381 GCF_001194135.2 Octopus bimaculoides | reverse complement strand
ACACACACAAGTACACACACGCACGCACATGCATACACATAAAATATCATTTTCGCTAAGAGTCCTTTTTTCTGTCTCGCTGACAGTAAACCCGCATTATGAGGGTTTGATCACAGAAGGGATTTGAACATTTTTATATCCCTAGTAAACAAAAAAATCCGAAGAGAGGCTGGGCCGCCTGTCCACTAAAGCTGTGACCCAGACGTGACCCCCTCACACACAGAGAATCTAAATCAACCATCATGCAAACCATCAAACCAAACACCATTTCCTTCATCCATGCAGACGTCCACGTTTAAGTCCAGGCTAACTTATTATCAGTCCAATATCCCTTCTCCCTGCCTCTACCCGTTCTGTCTGTCTGTCTGTCTTCATACTCCGATTCCTCCTCCTCTTCTCTCTCTAATGCTGTCTTAATTTCCTAAACTGACAATCAATTCAATCAGTCTATGGCACCCACCCGTATGAATTTGCTTTCACCATCTTACATACACACACGCACACACACACATACATACACACACACATGTGCATGCATGTATATGTGTGCACATATATGCATATATATATATATATATATATACTTATATATATATATATATATATATCAGTATTATGTATGTATATATATACTCTTTTTTTTGCAATATTTAATTTTGCTTGGAGTAGCTGGTTCTTTTGGTCCAAACTATCGTATCTCCAACTGTTTCAGGTGCCAAAATATGAAAATTGTCAACGTGTAGTTTATCATCTTTTAACACTGTAGTAATTCCCACTTAGGACATTTTCGCAAAAAATATTTCTGCATGAAAATATCATACATGCATGAAGTTACGATTTCATGCACCCAACAAAGTATTATTTTTAAGCTGAAATGAAATGGTTAAACTATTATCCTGTTTTCTGAAAAAGCAACGTTTTGGACTTACGACACTTTTGCATAATAGCTACGATATATATATATGATATAACATAATATAAAATGTTTGTTTTATGTCGAGTTATAATTCTATCCATTCTTTCTATTATAGGTACAACGCCTGAAATTTAGGAGAGAGGGATAGTCGATTATATCGACCCCAGTAATCAACTGGTACTTAATTTATCGACCCCGAGAGGATGAAAGGTAAAGTCGACCTCGACGCAATTTGAACTCAGAAATACTGCTAAACATTTCGGCCAGCGTGCTAACAGTTCCGCCGCCTTATGTCGAGTTATAATAAAAACATTTTTACATGAAACTGTATACTTTTTTGTAGAGTGCTTATTTATCATTCTTTAACAAGAATCGTTTTGACAGTGACTTCGGAGTTCCGGCCTGTATAGCCTTCCTCGGACCTCTTAGCCTATCAGCACTATTGTTTTAAAGAAACAACACACGCACACACAAACACATAAACACACATACACACACACACACACACACACACACACACACACACACACACACACACACACACACACACACACACACACACACACTCACATTGACACACGTGCACCCACGCACATTAATACGCATAACCGCCGAAAACTTCATTAATCTATTTATAGACTGGAGAACGAGATCCTCCCCCAATGCCCGCATAGGCAGAGATTATTGAAGGTGAGTTTAAAAGGTTCTTCCTCGTAACGCTCTCCCCTATTTCCTTTCTCCTTTCTCTCTTCACCTCTCTCTTCCTGTGTATTATGCCATTGCCTATTATTGTTGTGCTACCCTTAGATTCATCTACACATTGATACTGTTGTGGTGTAGAGAGATATTCGGCGGTTACGGTTGGGACTGGGGCTGTTTTTTTTTTTTTGTGGTTATTGTGGTTGTTGTCTTTGTGTTTGTTGCTGTCGTTATTGCTGTTCAAATGATTGTTGTCTCATTGACCAATATTATTGTTAAGGGTGTTATTCTTGGTGAGAGCTGTGTATGCAATAGGCGGTGACGGTGGTTGTGGTTGTGGTGGTGGTAGTGGTGATTGTGGATGTGATGATAGTGGTAGTTTTATTGGTGGTGATGGGTATGGTAGTGATGGTGGTGGTAGTTGTGGTGGTGGTGGTTTTAGTGGTGATGGTAGTGGTGGTGGTGGTTCCGCTAGTGGTGTTGGTGCCGATAGTGGTAGTAGTAGTAGTGTTGGTTGTAGTGGAGGTGATTCCGTTAGTGGTGGCAATGGTAGTTGTAGTGATGGTGATAGTAACGTGGTGGCGGTGGTAGTGGTGATGTTATGGTGTGGCGTTGGTGGTGGCGGTAGTGGTGGAGGCGGTGTGAGGTGATATTTTAAGAGTAAAAGAAATAAAGTGAACAAAAAAAATGAGACGACGGAGAGGCAGCCGTAAATATGGAAGGGAAGAAGTGTCGAGAATGATGAAGAAATGTATGAAAGAAGAAAAGAGTAAGAGGACAATGAAAGAGGAGGAGGAGCAGGAGAAGAATAAAAGTGATGGAGGTGGATGAGAAGAGAACGAGCAGAGATGAAAGAAGAGGAGAAAATGAAAAAGAAAGGGTTAAGAATAAGAGGTCGTAGCATTAACAGCAAAAGAAGAAGAAGAAGAAGAAGAAGAAGAAGAAGAAGAAGAAGAAGAAGAAACAGAAGAAGAAGAAGAAGAAGAAGAAGAATATAAAGAAGGAGGAAAATGAGGAGGGTGTGGAAAGTGGTGATGCTGCTGCTGCTGATGATGATGAGGAGGATACCGTTGCCATTACAATTACATACTACCACCCCCACCACAGTCGTCACCATCATCATCATCATCATCATCATCATCATCATCAGGAGCAGCAGCATAAACACCACCACCAATATCACCATCACTACTATCTTCATAACTTTTGTCCACCAATCCTTACCATCGCTATTATCATCATCACTACTACCACCCACAATCTTTCTCCTCTTCCTCTTCCCCCTCAACATCGGCATCTCCTTCATCTTACGTCATGCTCAATACCCAGGTACCCAATGACTTGAAAAAACAAAAACAAGACTTGCACACTAGAAAGAAAACACCTCTATATTGAACAAAACACCTCATAAATATAAGAATGTTATGCAAAAAAGTAACATCAGAATCTTTGGAGTTTAAATCTTCTCGACTCCACGGGGAATTGATCTTGGAAACTCGAGATTTAAATTTAAACGCCGTAAATTGTAATGACCAGCTGCCCATCGCATGTGTGATGCTTTCATTTCTTCGTGAGCGATGAATTCATAGAGTTCCTGTTGTTTATTCAGAAATGCTACAATTTATGGACGATGGTGATGTAAAGAGTTTGTGTCGTTCATACACAGAGAGTTCTCAAGGGAAAAATATTGGTTTACATACGTTTAAATTGCACCAAACTGAGAACCGAAATCTGTTCACAATATCTACCCTCGGGAAATCGTTATATATTTATATAGGTGCAGGAGTGGTAAGTAGTTCACTCCCAGGAGTGGTTCCAGGTTCAGTCCCACTGCATGGCACCTTGAACAAGTGTCTTCTACTATAGCCTCGGGCCGACCAAAGCCTTGTGAGTGGATTTGGTAGACGGAAACTGAAAGAAGCCCGTCGTATATATGTATATATATGTGTGTGTGTGTGTGTGTTTGTGTGTCTGTGTTTGCCCCCTGCCCCCAACATCGCTTGACAACCGATGCTGGTGTGTTTACGTCCCTGCAACTTAGCGGTCCGGCATAAAAGACCGATAGAATAAGTACTAGGCTTACAAAGAATAAGTCCTGGGGTCGATTTGCTCGACTAAAGGC
>NC_068995.1:48661662-48664476 GCF_001194135.2 Octopus bimaculoides | reverse complement strand
CATATATGCGCACGCTCATAGACACACACACACACATATGCAGTAATCCCTCGACTATCGCGGGTGTTATTTTCCACCCCCACCACCACCACGATAGGTGAAAATCTGCGAAGTAGAAACAGTACTGTCCTGTATACTTTTTGTTTTTATCATTTTCATAATTTGAATATACTTATTACGGAGATGTACTTGCATAGCAAGTGACCTGATCTGAGATCGTGTGATGGAACGAAAACAATTGCAGCGTGGAATTATCTGCTCCTGAATTAAACGTGCATATATCCGAAGACTTCAATGGTAAATGTAACCGTAGCATAAAGCACGCTATGTGACAAGTTGTAATTTTTACATTACAGTTACCGTTATATAATAAGTGTATTATAATTGGGTGGGTGTATCATACACTTATTACATGGTCAAAAAGAAGAATAATATGACTATTCGTGATACTATCCATACTATACCTTCATCTCACCACCACCACCAATGCTCAAATGATGCTTATTCTATCAAACCCCGAAAGGGTGAAAAGAAAAGTCGACCTTGACGGCATTTGAACTTAGAACGTAAAGTCGGAAAATAAGCCGTAAATTACATTCCCCGGTGCCGTAACGATACTGCTAGCTCACAGCTTAAATAATGTTAATATCCTTTCTGGTAAAGATACAAGGCCTGAAACTTTGGGGGGGAGGGGATCGTCTATTACGTCGACCTCAATTACGTAACTGGTACTTATTTCATCAACCCAGAAAGAATAAAAAGCAAAGTCGACCTCGGTGGAATTTGAACTCAAGGTCGCGAAGCATTTCGCCCCGTGTGCTAACGATTCTGCCAGCTCGCTTCCTTCTAAATAATACTAGTAATAACAACAATAACAGACGTAATAAATACTAACCGGCACGACCATGGTTAGAACATTAACAGCGTCAAATTTGCCTCAGTCACCACCAAGAACCACCACCACCACTATCACGAATTTTACTGCCACTGCCGCTGCCGACACCACCACGACCACCACTAACATAATTACCACATACACTGTAGCACTGGAATTAGAGTCTCCATCACTACCACCATCACCACTACCACCATCACAACTATCACCACCATCAGCACTACCATCACCACAAGGAAGACATAAGCAATAAATACTACCATTACGGTCACCACCACCACCACCACCGCCACCACTACCACCAGCAGCACCATCACAAACACTAACATTACGGTCGCCATCACCGCCACCACTACTACCAACACAATCCCCAACACCGTCACCACTATTCCCCATTTGACAATGTCCCGACCCAAACCACCACCACCACCAAAAACCCACCACCACCACGACCACCACCACCATGACCACCACCACGACCACCACCACGACCACCACCACCGCCACCACCACCATCACCACAACAACAACAACAGCCACAACAAAAAAAAATTACAAGATGCGGCAGACAATTAGCCCATTGTGGAATCACCTGTCATTAGGACATAAGTTTTAATCAAGTCAAAAGAAGTGACACATTTTAAGGACCAATAAAACACCCGATCCCCTATATGGATAGGGGTGAGACAGGGAGGCGGTGTGATGGGGGCTATCTGTTTCGTCAGTTGACCGGAAATCGTGACAAGGCCTCCAGCAATGTGGGTAATATCTCCTCCCAATTCTACTCACGTGGGAGTGGTGAGATAAATAATTAAATAGATAGATGTGTGTAGATTTGTTTGCATATATGTATGTATGTATGTGTGTTTGTATGTGTGAGTGTATGTATGTATGTATGTGTGTTTGTATGCACCTATCTATATATGTATTTATGTATGTATGTATGTACGCATGCATGTATGAACGTATGCATATATGTATGTATATATTTATGTATATATGTGTATGTATATATATATATATATATATATATATATATATGTGTATATATTTATGCGTGTATGATTGTATCATTATATATGGAGAACGTGTGTCAATGTGTGTTCCATCACACATTGTAGAAGGTATTTGGTGTGAAACTGTTAACTGAGACGCAGCTGACCAAAAGTTTTCAATACAAAGATTAAAGATGTCGTTGTTTCCAATTCTGTCATCATAATTTAGTCACCTGCTGAGTTATAAGTGTAAATGTCTAGCTATGGAGTGATTCGAAACCAAATACGATAACTTGATTACAAACCAAAATGTCTGCTTAATTAAATTATGGTTCCGTTGTGATTAGTGCAAAGCAACTCGAAAGTATTATGTGGTGTGTATGGAATCAATTTTTTTTTCTCTCTTCAATTTGTTTCAGTTATTGGACTGCAACCATCATGGGGGTGCCACACTGAAGGGTTTTCAGTCAAGGAAATAGACTCACGTGTTTATTTTTTCTTTTTATTTATGTGGTTCTTCTACTTGTTCTTTTGCCGAGACATTCGGTTTTGGTGTCGTAAACAAACGAACACCGATTGTGAAGATGTGTGCGTGGGGTATGTGCGTGGACAAACACAAATACAATGATAAACACGTTTATGCACACATAGATGCACACACACACACACACACACACACACAAACACAAACACACACACACAAAAACACATACATACACACACACACACACACAAATACACTCGCAAATTAAATATATATGTACCTTTTGATACATACCTCGGTGAGGTGGGTATCCACGGTTGACCGTCGGAAGAGAGAATGGGTGTGTGTGTGTATGTGTGTGTAGATGAGAGAGAGAGAAAGGGAGGAGAGAAGACATAAGACGAGAGAGAGAGGGAGAAAGAGAAAGAGAAAGAGAAAAC
>NC_068995.1:48655198-48656859 GCF_001194135.2 Octopus bimaculoides | reverse complement strand
GAAGGATGTATCAAGAACGAAAGAGTGATATTACAGGATGGAGGAATGAGAGAAAGAGTGAGTGAATGAGAAAGAGAGAGAGAGAGAGAGAGAGAGAGAGAGAGAGAGAGAGAGAGACGGGGGAGACAATGAAGTAGAGGTAATGTATTTGTAATATTGGCAGAAGACCTTCTTTGTGATAGTGACAGAGATAAGAAAGACGAGACGGAGGGTGGAAAGAAGGGTGAGTGTGGAGGTAGTAAGAAAGAACTTGAAAGAAAAATGAATGAGGGTGAGAAGTATTTGGAGAACGAGTGGAGAGGGTTTGGTGGTCAGACAGGAACTGAGATATAGACAGTATATGTGTGGGGAGGAGCGGGCGAGGGAAAGAGAGATATGGATGAGAAGAATGATAGAGGAAGAAAGAGAAAGATAGAGAGTGAAAGAGAGACGGAAATGTAATGACTGTGAGAGAATGAGAGAGTAGTGAGAGTGAGAGTGAGAGTGAGAGGGTCAGACAGAGTGACATAGATAGAGAGACAAAGAAAGGGAGAGAAACGTACAGCGGTTGAGCGATCCGAGAAATTGAGAGGGAGAGAGGGAGAGAGAGTGAGAGAGCGAAAGAAGGAGAGAGCGAGAGAGAGAGAGAGAGAAAACGAGAGGAGACAAAAATAGAGAGAAGGAAAAGAAGAGGAGGAGGAGAGGAGGAGGAGGAAGAAGAAGAAGAGGAGGAGGAGGAGGGGAAGAAGACGAAGAAGAGGATGAAGACGAAGAAGACGACGAAGAAGACGAAGAAGAAGACGAAGAAGAAGCAGAAGACGAAGAAGAAAAAGAAGTAGAAGAAGAAGAAGGAGAAGAAGAAGAAGATGAAGAAGACGAAGAAGAAGAAGAAGAAGAAGAAGAAGAAGAAAAAGAAGAAGATGGACATGTCTCCTTACAATAACAATTAGTAATTAAGTGAGATGACATCAAAGGGACCATTGAGTAAGAAAGTAAAAAAAAAAGGGGTTGGGAATGGGAAGAGGATACGGGGAGGGGTCTGTTGGTTGGTAGGTATAAATATATTTTTAAAAACATACAAAATCAATCAAACTAACAAACAAACAAAATTAATGAGTGAAGAATATATAAATAAATTGTAAAATAAAACAAAAATTGTATATAAGAATGTATAGTAAATAAATAAAAAAAAAAATGATATTCCGGTTTATGTTGAACAATGGAATTGGTGATAATTAGGAGAGACAGACAGACAGAGTGTGTAAAGGTAGGGTGGGGGGAAGGCAGGCAGCTGGGGATGGGGAATTAATAGGAGAGGAAGGAATCGGTGAGTAAGTATATTAATTGAAAGGGAGAGAGAGGAAGAGCAACATTTTAGAGTGAGAAGTAAAGAACGAGGAATGATAGATGAAGATAGTGAGAATGAAGAGTTAGAGGGGAGTTGGGGGAAAGACAAGCTTGGGTTGGAGAGAAGAAGTAAGGCGAAATGTGTTATTGAAGAATGTATAGGCTTTGAGAATCAGGTCCCTCGACTAATTACGACTAGGGTGCTAATAACTGTACATACATATATACATACATACAAACATATACATTCATAGATACATAAACATACATATATATATATGCATATATATATATACATACATACACACACACACACACACACACACACACACACA
>NC_068995.1:48653104-48655046 GCF_001194135.2 Octopus bimaculoides | reverse complement strand
AGAGATGGAGAGATAGTTCAGTTCGAACGAAACAAACTACAATTAAAAGATATCTCACTGTTAGAAACTGTACTTTCATTGTATTCAGTGTTTCTCTGCAAACTGGCCATAGCGTTTCAACTATCGCTTCATCAGGGAGAACAAAAGTTTGCGAAATTAATGTACTGTATCTCTACATTTTTATGTATTATCATCTCTCTCTCTCTCTCTCTCTCTCTCTCTCTCTCTCAATATATATATATATATATATATATATATATTCACACACACTCACACACGTATATATTTATATATATATTTGAAAGAATACTGTACCAAGAAATTTCTTGTTATTACTCTACTGTATATATAACGCACGCACGCACACGTATGTATATATAGAAATGTAGAAATATAAAAAATAATTTTAAAATCTTATACGAGTACACGCACTCGCATATAATATTCCTTTCTACTATAAGCACATAGCCTGAAATTTTAGGCGAGGGGAATAGTCGATTGCATCGACCCCTGTACTCAACTGGTTGTTATTTTATAAACCCCGAAAGAATGAAGGGCAAAGTCAACCTCGGTTGAATTTGAACTCAGAACGTAAAGACGGACGAAATGCCGCTAACTAATTTGGCCGACTCGGTAACGATTCTGCCAACCCGCCGCCTTGCATACGCATGTAAAAACTAGGCGCAACTTAGGTAAGGGCTTGGGCAGCATTTTACCAGAAGCGTGTCGTATCTAACAGACAGGGCCGCACTACTAAAAGAAAATTCACGGTAGTCTTTCATTAGGCGTGCCATTCAGGAAGTCGCGCGTGACACAGTTTCTGTTTGACTAATTTAGACGAATATTTCAGGAATTCGCTTTGCTGCCACGAGGTCTGGTTGCGATTCTACTGCGTGGTATTTCGGGCAACTGCCATGTTCTATTACTTGGGTGTTCATCCATACCCTGCAAGAGGACACCGAGAAACTGGAAACTGCTTAAAATCCCATCAGTCGGGGGTCTAGTTGGATCATTCTACGTGAAATTCAAATGGTACCGCGTTCTCACACTGCTTTCGAGTCAACGCTCCATTTGGCCTCAACCATACGTCTAACGTCGATGAATCTTTGAGATACGTAACCATTTACATGTTAGTTAAATGGCAGGTAATTCAAATGATTAAACGGCTGTAATAGTATCATCGAACAACGGAGATCAACCACCATAAGATGAATCTATCTATCTATCTATCTATCTATTTTTTTTGCCCCTACCGTCCTTTTGATCGGATTTGTTAATTAAAAATTTTTTTTTTTAAGAAAAGCTCTACAGTTGTATTTGTCCCCTCTGTGTGCAGCCCTGTGTGGCTAATAAAAGAAAGTTATCTATCTATCTATCTATCTATCTATCTATCTATCTATCTATCTATCTATCTATCTATCGATCTATAAAAGTAGTGGTATTGGTGATGGTGGTGGTGATAGTAGTAGTAGTAGTAGTAGTATTAGTGACGGTGGTGGTGGTAGTGGTGGTAGTGGTAGTGGTAGTGGTAGTAGTAGTAGTAGTGGTGGTGGTGGTGGTGCCTTGGAATTAACAATTTTCTTTCACTTCCTGTCGCAGCGTGAAATAAAACCACTCCTACTTTGGAATAACACGCGTGTAGAATTATATACATACACACTTATGTCCTTCTTTCTGTCTATAAACGTTTATATGTATGAATGTATGTATGTATACATAATATATGCATATATATATATAAAGATATATGCGTATATATGCATCTATGTATGAACATACACATACGTATATAACATGTGTGCCTGTATATATATATATACATGCACGCATACAATATATATTTTGCATGCTGTTTATACGCATATATACATACACATATATTCATATATATATATATATATATATATATATATATATATATATATATATATATATATATATA
>NC_068995.1:48650625-48651036 GCF_001194135.2 Octopus bimaculoides | reverse complement strand
TATATATATATATATGTTTGTATGTATATGTATACGAAGGCAGACATGCATGCATTTATGCATATTCATATACGTGTGACAAAGTAATTGTCTTTTTTTATGAGCAGTTCTTGATATTAACCGCGTGTCCTTCCTAGAAAATAAAATCAAATTTCGCCATTATCCAGAGCAAATGCTGACGCGTGTATTCATTATATAGTATATGTAAATGCATATATAAGATTGTTTGCGTGCGTGAGTGTCTATGTGTGTATATATATATATATATATTTGTATATATATGTATATATATATTATATGTATGTATACTTGTGTATGTATATGTTTGCGGTTGCAAATAGATATAATGCATTTTCACTGGAAAAGACTTTCGAAAAAATAAAATATATTAAAGAAAAAAAACCCTGATAA
>NC_068995.1:48649754-48650615 GCF_001194135.2 Octopus bimaculoides | reverse complement strand
ATATACACTAACTCATACATATACATACATTCATACGAACGCATCGATGTAATCACACCTAAACGCGTATGTCTATTCATATATACACTCACATACACGTAATAGCACTTGAGATATTCATTTCACAAGAAATGAATTGGAAAAAATAGCAAAATAAATAAATGAATGAATAAAATACATAAATAAATAAATATAAATTAATAGTTATCAAGGGGACGATGAAATCTCGTCAACCAATGGGATATTCCTTAAAAACGTCGGTCCGCGTTGTAAGGAACAAATGGCGGCTTGAAGTTAACGCCATTTTAACTAGCTGAATCGCCAGCCAAACTGACTTCCAATGGCCGACAAGAAAGAATCGCCCGCTGTCATTTTTATCTAAATCAGCCCCTTTCACTCATGCGCCCGATCCCTTGTCATCGTTAGATCTTGCTCTCTGTGTGCTTCCTTGACACTCCCCAAGCCTCCTGCTTGCAAGATATATTTTATTTATTTATTTTTTCGTTTTTCTATTTATTTATTTTCTACATCCATATTTATAAAATTTTTTTTGATGTTCTTTTTGTTGTTTACCTTTTGTTTAAATTTTATACGTCTAAAGTTCTCGTGTCTTCCTCAGTTCTCATCCTCTCTTACAAACACACACACACACACACACTTTTCTTCCCTCACTCTCGAACGGTCTGCCTTCACTATTCATGTAATTTTCCACCCCTTCGCATTTGCTAACACTTCCTCTATCCCCCCTTCCCCTCCCTCCTTCCCTCCCCCATCCATCCATCCATCCAACCACAAATGCATACTTGTAAACACATATAAGTATGTGTACGTATATATATAAATATAAATAAATAAATATAT
>NC_068995.1:48647869-48649471 GCF_001194135.2 Octopus bimaculoides | reverse complement strand
TATATATATATATATGTATGTATGTATTTGTACGTTATGTATGTATATATATATATGTGTGTATGCATATGTATGTCTGCACGTACGTATATATGCACACACGCACACACACACACACGAGCACGCAGACTCACACACACCCATCTCTGTCTCTCTCTCTCTCTCCCTTCACCTCCCGTCCACCACACCTTATTTCGTGCACCGCCTGGCAACTGTGCTTTATCGTCTGTAATCATATTACATGAAGTTACTGCCTTCTGTACAATGGAAAAGGGCATGCCCTCACTGTCAGCAGAGTCAGCGGAGATCTTCCCACTGTTCCAGGACGCATGCGCACTGCTAGCGAACCGTTTAGCAGAGACGGAGCAGCTGTGCAGCCGTTTGACAGGCGGGCCGGGCCGGGCCGCAAGTTCGGTTATGAACGTGGTCAAGGCTGCAAAATTGTCGAGACAGGAGTGGCAACACTCTAATTTAATTAGATGCACACTGTAGTAGTAGTAGTAGTAGTAGTAGTAGTAGTAGTAGTAGTAGTAGTAGTTGTGTTAGTTATTGCTGTTGTGATGTTGTGCGGTGTCTGTGATGATTGTCGTGGTAAATGAGATTTTTTTGTCGTCTATTGCTTTTTTTGCTTTTTGTATTTTTTATTCTCATATTTTTAATGTTATTTTATATTGTTTATTTCTATTCTATTTTTTTTTCTGTTTTATTTCTTTACTATAGTTTAACAATTTTTTTTTTGTTTTCTCTTTATAAAAGACAGAATTTTAAACGAAGATGAGTCACCAATTCCTGCAACTCAAATATATTTTAAATCGTAGAATCATCAACTTCGGATTTATACTCATAACCTACCTTGGTACATCGTGTTTTCTATTGTTTTTTTTTATACTAAACCGCAATACTGTAGGCGCTTGGCCTAGCGGTTAGGGCGCTGTTCTTACGAGTGCGAGATCGTGGTTTCAATTTTTGTAACGGGTAGTGCGTTGCGTTGTGTTCTTGAGCAAAGCACTTCATTCTCCCGTTGTTCTGCAACCACTAAGACACTCGACGTGTGCTGCACCGTGAACCTGCATAGACAATGTTGATCTGATGGCGGGAGTGAGTTAATGTACAGAACATACATTTTGATCACTATAAAAGCAAATCATTTGTGCAAGTCTGTTCAGCAACATATTGCAGAACCGTTATTCTAGGACAACGAGGGACCACCTTAGTACCACACGCAACTATAAACTAATAATGGTTTTTACCTTAGAAACAAAATGAGTGATGTTAGCCGACACCACCTCCACCACCACCACCAACAACAACAACAACGACGACGACGACGACGACGACAGCAATAGCAACAATAATCACCTCCTTCACCACCATGGTCACCCCACACCCCCTCAGCACCCACTACAAATGCCCAATCCATTCTGCAAACGATCAAAACTAAAGTCGTGCCACTCACCAAACAACCCACAAAACGTTGTTTACGTCTTCAGTCTGTCACATTTTGAAAGTGCACGTGACCAAAGCCAACGTTAGCCACTTCCGTTAATAGCCGGGGCACAACACCACCGATGATTTTAGGATAGGCCGCCTTCTACCTCCCCC
>NC_068995.1:48647145-48647420 GCF_001194135.2 Octopus bimaculoides | reverse complement strand
TAATAATAATAATAATAATAATAATAATAATAATGATGATGATGATGATGATGGTAATAATAATAATAACTCTTTCTATTATCGGCGCATGGCCTGAAATTTTGAGGGATTCGACATCGACCCCAGTGCGCAACAGCTACTTATTTTAGCGACCCCGAAAGGTTGAAAGGTAAAGAAGATCCTGGCGAAATTTTACTACTACTACTACTACTACTACTACTACTACAACCATAGTAGCAGCAACAACGAAGGAAAAATGGAAATGTGAAGTAGAT
>NC_068995.1:48646003-48647135 GCF_001194135.2 Octopus bimaculoides | reverse complement strand
TACTACTACTACTAATAATAATAATAATAACAACATTAAAAAACCTTAGGAATGAGAACCCAGGTTCAAAATTTCCCCAAGACATCTGATGAAGGCTGGAAGGTATATCGTCCGAAACGTTGTGTTAACAACAAACAAGATGAGGACAAATATTCGTCAAATATAAATAATGTAAATAATGTAAAAATACTACTATTAGTTTTCCCCTTTTTTAGAAATTTCTTTTCTATCGGTTCGTTCATGGATGCTCCCTGCATTATTCATTTTTGACTTTTGTACTTTGGGAAACGTCCTTCAACATTTCGTTATAAAACCTTTCCCATTTCTCCAGAATTAACTCTGTTGGTCAATGGTCTTTCTCGACCTCTTCTCACTTTGCAATAATACCGATTCAAGGGAGATGGATAGATAGTGAGATTGATAAAGAGAGAAGGAGAGAGAGAGAGAGAGAAGAGAGAGAAACAGACAGAGGTGGGAGGAAAGAGGAGAGGGAGAGAGGTGGAGACATAAAAAGAAAAGAAGAGAGCAGCAAAGACAGAAGGAGAATGAGAGGGAAAATAGAGGAAAGAGAAAGACAGGGAGAGAGAAAGACAGTGAGAGTCAGGGTGAAAGGGATACAGAAAGAAGGAGGAAAGACGGACATAAAGGGCCAATGAGAGAGAGTGAGAGAGAGAGATACAACGAAAGAGAAGGATCACGGAAAGAGAGAGAGAGATCGAAAGAAATAGGAGAGAATGGGGAGAGAATGAAGGAGGGATACAAAGAGAGAGAGAGAGAGAGAGAGAGAGAAAGAGAGAGAGAGAGAGAGAGGAGAGAGAGAGCGACAGAGGGAGAGAGTCATTCAGATGACGTCCAACTTTATCTACTCATTTCTATAACAACCATGTTTTTTAATATCCTTTGGAATAAGCGACGTCTGAATGCAATGTCAACCTCTTTAAAGAATCATAAACAATAGAAATCATAAAATATACATATATACTTCAATTACAACTTCATCTGGAATGCGTTGAAAATGTTTCAAGGAGAGCGGCAAGAATTTTCAGGAAGGGATATACATACATACATACATACATATACACACACACACACACACATATATATATGCGTGTGTGTGCGTGTGTGTATATAT
>NC_068995.1:48642524-48644668 GCF_001194135.2 Octopus bimaculoides | reverse complement strand
AAAAATATATATGTATAGATAGATAGATAACCAGAGAATGATAGATACACACTAACAAACATATACACACACATATATATCGATTTATTTAACTATCTATTTCGATTTTCATGTTCTTTGCTCCAAATTTTCCTGCTGTCTCTGTCATTCTAATACACCCATATATTCAGACATATAGACATGCACATATGCATGCGCATGCGCATACATGCACATATGCACACAGATATAAACACTAATCATTTTCTTCTCCATTCCTTCTCTCAGTCTCTCCTCACTCTATACGTCTTTCTTTTCTCTTCCACTCTTTCACTTAATTTCATCCTCATACACACACACACACACACACACAAACACACACACACATCCGCACATACACACTCCTACGTTCACACACACTCACACACACAAATACATATACACACCACATGCAACAAAAATTACTATAGTGCTACCACCACTACCATCACTACAACCACCACCACCACCACCACACCGCCATCATAACACCATCACCAACATCATCATCATCATCATCATCATCATCATCATCATCATCACTGTGACCAACGGAGCCAAGCTACCTTCAGAATTGAAGACAAAAGCCAACCTCATGCTTACGTAGATTTATTCCGACCTCTGACATTAACCATTCGTGATGAAGTCCGTTGATTGTTCGTTAAGCATGGAATCTTCAGCATCTCTTGACGTTAAAAAAAAAATGATAATAATATCAACTAAATAAATATAAATATCAATAAGAAGATTAAAAAAAAACAATAATGAATAAAGTTGAAGACCAGAAACAAATTCCAAAACAATGTAAACACCGTTACAAAAAAAAAAACCCAGAAAAAAGTCAGAATATGTGTATGTGTGTGTGTGCGTGCATGCGTACATTTGTGTATGAGTGTGTGTGTGTGTATATATATATATACATGTATGCATATATATATTTATTTATATGTATATATATATATATATATACATGTGTATGTGTGTGTGTATACATGTATATATGCATGTATGTATGCATGGATATATATTCACATAAAGTAAACCTCAAAAAAACAACAAATGATTAATTCAAGAAATAAAACGAGAGAGAGAGAGGGATAGAGAGAGAGATAGAGAGAGGGAGAGAGGGAGAGAGAGAGAGAGAGAGAGACAAAGAGAGGAAGACAGAGAGAGAGAGAAAGAGAGAGTTGAGATCGGAAAGGAGATGGAGGATGAACTAGAAAAGAAAAAAACAAAACAAAATGGAGGGTACGATTTCCTGCAAAGTGAAGTGAAGAACAAACCAAAGAATTAATAAAGTATGGCACTAACAAGAGATTATGGAACCAATGGCGGGATCGACTAAAAGACAGACAGATCGGTTGGGTTCTGTTTTTGCAAGTTTTCTACGCCATTGTTTTCAAATTTTATTTATTCAACGTGCGTGTCTCGTACGTGTGCGTGTGTGCGCACGCGTATGTTGTGTTTGTTGTCGTGTGTGTTTTTGCTGTTGTGGGTGTTGTTGTTGTTGTTGTTGTTGTTGTTATTGTTGTCAATTCCTTGTCGATTCCCGGCATGCTTCGCGATTTTCTCTTGCACTGTATTGTTAAGCAAAAACAAACAATAGCTGAATATACCTTCACGTATACTTAAGCAAACACACGGCGTTGCCTAGGCACATTTACATATGTGCGTATAAGCACACATGCGCATATACTCTCACGTACACATACATACATACATGCATACATACATACATACATACATACATACATACATATATATATATATATGTACACATGTATACATACATATACACGTATACACATACATATACACATATTTTGTGACAGGCATACTCATATACGTACGCGTATGTATGCACATTGGCAATGAATATATATGTATGTAATACATATTTAAACACGTAGGTATAAAACTGCAGACGGACATACATATACATACATTGAAAGACATACGCATCCAAGCATACACACAGACACACGTACAAACTCCAATAGAAACACACACAGACACACACACACACACACACACACGCACGCACACACACACACGCACGCACACAAACTCACCATCACAAATAAAAAAGATTATAGACACGCACATACACACATTCACATATATAT
>NC_068995.1:48638864-48639596 GCF_001194135.2 Octopus bimaculoides | reverse complement strand
AGAGAGAGAGAGAGAGAGAGAGAGAGAGAGAGAGAGAGAGAGAGAGAGAGAGAGAAAGAGGAAGGATGGGAGTTAGTGAAACAGGGAGGCGTAATTACGTGAACGCAATTGAGAATATTTCGTTTCAATTAAGGGCAATTTGTTAGAAATGAATCGAAAACATAAATAAAAATAGAAATCATGTATTCGTATTTGCACTCAGTGCAATTGTAAATATTTCCCAACATGCTTTGCGATATTTTCTAAACTCTAAACATAAAAACGAAACATGTCTGAAAAATCAACGGCCGCCATTAGTTTTTTCTTCTTCTCAATTGAATATATTTTATAGCTATTTTATTCAATATTGCTCGGCTTTCCTCTTAAAATTAATTGTGAAGAAACATTGTAAAAAGTGTTTCATATTATTTTGTTAATATTTCAGGTTTACGCACACACACATACACACACACTCACACACACACACACAAACACACATATGTATGTATGTATGTATGTATGTACATAGACGTATATGTATACACACACACTCACACACACTCATACACACTCACACACACTCATACACACTCACACACACACACACAAACACACATATATATGTATGTATGTATGTACATAGACGTATATGCATGTGTATTTATAATATATACATATATACATATATAATATACACACACACTCATATATATGTATGTATATATATTTATATATATATATATATATATATAT
>NC_068995.1:48636987-48638080 GCF_001194135.2 Octopus bimaculoides | reverse complement strand
TATATATATATATATATATATATACACATACATACATATATGTATATTTAAAATTCTAATAATATATTTTGAATGCGCAGCTATATGTTTATGCTCTTTATGGACCGTTGTTTTTCGGTGCAAATCGAAGATTGGTAATCAATATCGCTTTTATGAAGAAGAAAAAAAAATGTAATACTTAGAAGAATATTAAAATAATAATAATAATAATAATAATAATAATAATAATAATAATAATAATAATAATAATAATAATGATAATAATAATAATGATAATAGTGATAGTCTGTTTTTCTATCTATTATAAGGGTTCATTCGTAGAAAAGAAAACGTTAAAAAATGGAGGTTAGAACATGTGGCTTGGGTGGTGGATGCAACGAAATTATGAATAAAGAGAACAAGGGACGATGTAAGAACGTTATACAATGAACATATTAAAAATTTAATAAAGATTTAAGAGGCACACGCTGTATATTCCGATGCAAAATTGCTTCTGATACAAGCACAAGGCAAGCAATTTCGTGTGAGATCGTTAATCGATAGCACCGATATTATCGACCCCATTACATGACTGGTTCTCATATTATTGAGTCTGGCACGATGAAATTGGGATTAAAGGTGAACTGGATGGCACGTGATTTATGTGCGTAAAAGCCGTGAACGAAATAACGCAAGGCATTTTTTTTCGTTCCAGTTTAGAATTCTATCAAACCAAATGGCCTATATAAAGATATTTTTAAGCATTATAACATGTGAGGGCGCATGGCTTACAGTCATGAGGTAGTGAATTCAATTCCGGAACCGGGCTGTGTGTTGTCTTCTTGAGCAAGACACTTTCTTTCACGTTGCTCCAGTTCAATCAGTTGTGGAAATGAGTTGTGACGTCACTGGCGCCAAGCTGTATCGGCCCCTTTGCCTTTCCCTTGGACAACATCGGTGGCGTGGCGTGGAGAGGAGAGGCTGGTATGCATGGACGACTTCTGGTCTTCCATAAACAAGCTTGTTCGGACATATAACTTGAAAGTTACTCTTTAAGAACTCGGACAATAACTTTTTAGGTTCAATCCCATTGTCATTCATGACCGAAGGGTGT
>NC_068995.1:48632896-48633202 GCF_001194135.2 Octopus bimaculoides | reverse complement strand
CATACATACATAATATACATACGTACATACGTACATACGTACATACATACATACATGCATGCATACATGCATGCATACATACATACATACATACATACGCACGTGGGCATACGCGCAGACATACACGCACATACAGTGGGCATACGTGCATATGTTTGTGAGCGTCAGTTCGTGTGAAAGAGAATGAGACATAGATATATTTTATGGATTATACGAGAAAGAAAAGCAAGAAATAGTGAGATAGACAGAGGGGCAATGAGAGAAAATAATTAGAATTAGAAAGAAAAATAGAATGAAGAGATTCTG
>NC_068995.1:48632657-48632886 GCF_001194135.2 Octopus bimaculoides | reverse complement strand
GTGAAAGAGAGAGAGACAGAGAAAGAAAGAGCGAGAGAGTTAATGTGATATATGTACACATGCATACATACATACATACATACATACATACATAATATACATACGTACATACGTACATACGTACATACATACATACATGCATGCATACATGCATGCATACATACATACATACATACATACGCACGTGGGCATACGCGCAGACATACACGCACATACAGTGGGCATACGT
>NC_068995.1:48631936-48632602 GCF_001194135.2 Octopus bimaculoides | reverse complement strand
CGTCAGTTCGTGTGAAAGAGAATGAGACATAGATATATTTTATGGATTATACGAGAAAGAAAAGCAAGAAATAGTGAGATAGACAGAGGGGCAATGAGAGAAAATAATTAGAATTAGAAAGAAAAATAGAATGAAGAGATTCTGAGAGAAATAGAAGTGGATAGGATGAGAGAAAACGAAAGAAACGAGACAGAGGGAAGAGTATTGGAACGATAAATTGTGATTAAGCGAGGAAAGAAAGCTAGACATAATGGTAGGTAGATAGATAAATAGATAGGTAGGTTAATAGATAGATAGGTAGATAGATAGATAGGTAGGTTGATAGATAGATAAATAGATAGATAGATAGATAGATAGATAAACAGACAGATATATATAAAGACAAACAGATAGACAGGCAGATAGATATAAAACAGACAAACAAATAAACAGACAGAAGACAGACAGATAGATAGATATGTTTGTTTATTAGCCACACAGAGCTCAACACAGAGGAGCGATAGATAGATAGATAGATAGATAGATAGATAGATAGATAGATAGATAGATAGATAGATAGATAGATAGATAGATAGATAGACAGTCACACACACACACATATATATATATATATAAATAGCTTGAAAGATAGATAGATAGATAGATAGATAGATAGATAGATAGATA
>NC_068995.1:48629435-48630336 GCF_001194135.2 Octopus bimaculoides | reverse complement strand
GATAGAGAGATACATAGTTAGAGAGAAAAAGATTTTGTAACTTAATATATATATTCAATGAAATTATCAAATATTTTTATACAATAGTATTACTTTCCAGTCAAATAAAGCACCGTAAATGTAAAAGTATATGTATATATGTATATATATATACAGGCGTTGGGAATATCGAAACTGTGTAAGCCAGCCAGATAGAAACTAAATGTTTTAAATTGAGAGATGTTCTAATACCACTGCATAAATTATTGGGTGCTTTCATGAGTCTATTGTGTTGAAAATATTCACACCACTGCTCTAGTTTCTGGATGACCCATCTATGGTTGTCTCTTCCCATCTTCAAGCAACAGACTTCGGCGTTTCATCAAGGAATTATGGCGTATTGAATTGCTTTGATTTTTTTCTCTATATTCTATGCAAATAGAACAATGCATCAAACTATTTCCAGTTTTGATCCATCGTATTTTGTAACCTAAACAAAGATTGTTTTCATCCGACATCTTGATGTGACGAAAGAGTGAAGAACATTCAATGAAATAAAGAAATGATAATCCGTTTGCATTAATTAAGATAACAAAAGTTTCTTCGCTCACAAACGTTGTGACATAATTTACAATACTGGGAAATTGGAGATTATTTTTATGTTATCAAAATGCGGAATTGAATTTTTCTGTGAGTGTAGATTACAGTGTAGTGTTATCGCTATACACACGTACAGCAATGTATAGCATGCTTAAATCTATATACAATTATCTATCCAGTTCTTTTCATGTACATCTCTTTTATACATTCATATATGCATGTATAATATATATGAATGTAAGTGAATATGCATTAATTTATACCTATAGTCTCAATATAAATACATTTCTATAGTATATATAATATACATACATATGTATAT
>NC_068995.1:48624756-48627067 GCF_001194135.2 Octopus bimaculoides | reverse complement strand
TATATATATATATATGTATATATATATACATACATAATACTTACACATATATATGTATATGTATATATATATATGTGGGGGGGGGGCTGTATGTATATGTATGTGTAGTTGTCGAAATGTCACATTCTACCGAATCTTAGCTATCTGGTGCCAAACTTTTCTCTGGGTGCCACGTGGAGTATATAATCCTTTCTACTAAATGCAGAAGGCCTGAAATTTTATGGAAGAGAGGATGAGTCGATTACATCGACTCCAGTACGCAACTGATACTTAATTTATCGACCACGAAAGGATGAAAGGCAAAGTCGACCTCGGCGGATGTTGAACTCAGAACGTAAAGAAAAACGAAATATTGCAAAGCATTGCGCTAGGCGCGATTACGATTCTGCCAGTTTTGAAGTTACCAATTTGTAAATCCTTTTTTTTGAGAATCCGTATGATAGTAGGTCAGAGCAACATTGCATTGACTAAGTAAAAACGTCACTGTAGGCGGCAGGAAATATTCATTGCAATTATGGGCGAGGCAACAAAGCATAATGTGGTATTTTTTTTTGTAATCAGTGGCAAATAGCTCTTGCAGCTCATTAGCAGAACGTATCTACGGTGAGAAAAAAAATAGGGTAGATCGGTTTTCTGTTGATGTATATTGCAGACTACTGAGGTATGTGGCACATTCATATCGAGGCACAGTCGGAAATTATAAACTCCAAAGACTTAAAAAGAGGCTCTGCTTTGGATGTTCAATGTGATGTTGGGGTTCTAAATTCCTTGATCTCCGAGTCCCCAAAGTGGGGGAAGTTAAGCATTTCCCTCTTGCTACGCCTGAAAGAGTGTATATGCTGCGCAAATTTTGCATTGAAATCATTGAATGTTATTCCCATGTAATTTGTCTGTGTGCGTGAGGAGAGAGAAAGAGAGAGAGAGAAAGAGAGAGAGAGAGATAGAGAGAAAGAGAGAGAGAAAGAAAGAGAGAGAGAGAAAGAAAGAGAGAGAGAGGGAGAGGGAGAGAGAAAGTAGTCAACAACCTACAGAGAGTTATTAGTACAGAATCAGTGGTACATAGCGCTCAGGCGGAATTTCTTAGTAGTGGCTGCTGGCGACTTTCTTTTCCCGTCGATAGGGATCAGTTGTAAGGCGTCATTTAGTTCAATGGCACAGATCGCTCGGCTAGTATTCGAGAGGTACGTAGTTCTCGCCAGAGAGACCGATAGAATAAGAACTAGTATTGAAAATTAAGTACTAGGGTCGATTCGTTCCATAAAAATTCTTCAAGACGATGTCCCAGCATAACGGATATGTAAATGAAATTATATATATATATATATATATATATGTTCGTTATTTAAATGAGGAAGCAGTTTGAAATTATAGATCTAAAACTGAATCGGCGCGTAAATTGGTGTAATCAGTCAGTACATTTAACGGGAATATAAGAGATGTAGGTTCGATTCTCATGCAGAATAATATCCATTTTTTTCCCATCGAGGGGCTTACATGCCCCAACATTAGACTATTTTCTATAGGCAATACAGAGTGGACGCTTATACTCTTCTAATTATTACTTACTATGTATATATATACACATATATATCTGTATGTAATGTGTTGACAAACATACAAGCTGATTGTGAATAGATACATATATAATTTGTTGTGAAGTGGAACTTGCTAAATATTCTCTTCTGTCTCTGTCTCTGTCTTTCTCTCTCTCTCTCTCTCTCTCTCTCTCTCTCTCTCTCTCTGTCTGTCTGTCTCTCTCTCTCTCTCTCTATCTCTCTCTCTCTCTGTCTCTCTCTCGCACGCAAACAAAACATTCTCTTTCTCCCAATGAAATCATCACAGCATTTAAAAAGAAAAATAAAAACGTCGGAAAGGCAACGAGATCAATATAACAAACTAAACAGAAAAAAACAAAAAAACAAAATGCTTCACCGCCTTTAAAATGAAGAGCGATAAAGAAAGCGGGGAACAACTCTATTCTTCGCCCTGACAGAACCATACTATCATTTCAATGATGCTGTCACACATATAATTAATTTCTCTGTCAAATCCGGTCACCTTCTATTTGTATTCGATTCTCCACACTATTTCACACACACTGTTTCGTCTTTATGTATGTGTGCGTATGTGTATGCTTGTATTTTCTCTCTAAGCCTCTCTCTTTATCTCTCTCCCCCTCTCTTCCTCTCTTTCTATTTTTACCTATCTCTCCCTCTCTCACTCTCTCTCTATATATATGTATATACATACATACATACATACATACATACATATATATATATTTATATATATATATATATAAATATATATA
>NC_068995.1:48619082-48624669 GCF_001194135.2 Octopus bimaculoides | reverse complement strand
TATATATATATATATATATATATATATAAATCTGTCCCTTTGTCTATGTTATGCAATATCGCTCGCTTACAGTCGATCTATCTATCTATCTATCTATCTATCTATCTATCTATCTATCTATTTATCTATCTATCTCTTTCTCTTTTCTCTCTCTCACTCGCTTTCTCTCTCTCCCTCTCTCTCTTCCCCGTCTCTCTATCAACCTATCTATCTAACCTTACCCTCCCAGTATCTCTCTCATACACCATTTCTCACACTTGCTCTCTATTTATATAACTCGTACCTCTCTTTTTCAAACACTCTCACTTTTCCAAATTTCTATCTCTCTCACCCTCTACTTCACTTCCCACCCATTCTCTCTCTCTTTCTCTCTCTCTCTCTCTCGCTCTATCTCTCTTTTCCTCTCTCTTAATTGCACCTTCGTAATCTCTCTTCCTCTCCCGGTTTCTCTCTTTATTATCCTAATCATCCGGGATGGTATGAGCTTAGCATTTCCAGATCCTAATGGAAATCTTATTTCCCTTAAACCATCTATTTTGTTGTTGCCGTTCTTATTCTCGTTGTTGTTGCTGTCGTCGACATTGTTATTCGTGTTGATGGTCGTCTTCTTTCTTCCCGTTTTCTTTTATCATCTCCTTAAGCACAAGTATTTTGGACGGTCTTTTTCTTTCCTTTCCTATAATTCTTCTCTTCTCCTTTTGTCATCTTCCTTTTAGTTGACTCCTCCCCCTCCTCCTCCACCTCATTTTCCCCTTTTCTTCTTCTTCTTCTTCTTCTTCTTCTTCTTCTTCTTCTTCTTCTTCTTCTTCATTTTCTTGTTGTTGTTCTTCGTCGTCGTCGTCGTTACCATCGTCTTCGTTATAATCATCATCATCAGCAGCATCATCACCACCACAACCACCACCACAACTACCACCACCATCACCACCATCACCACCACCATCACCATCACCATCATCATCATCACCACCACCAAAACCACTACCACCACCACCACCACCACCATCATCATCCTCATCATCATCATTATCATCATCATCATCATCATCATCATCATCATCATCATCATCATCATCATCATCATCATTTTGTTGCTTCTGCCAACCTTACACAATTACGGACAGTAGTCAATCGTCCTCTTCATCCTCCACATCCTCATATTCCTCCTCTTCATCATCATGACCACTGTCGTCGTCGATATTGTCATCGTCAGTGTCATTGGCAGAAACCAAAAAAATGCCGGAACTGAGCAGCATTCTGAAATAATACCTTTCTATTATTTTTATGCTCGTAATTTAACATTCTGAGTTTAAATCACGCCAATGACTTTAGTAGTTCCAAATCTTGGAGACTTGTTCCAGTATCACACTGGAAACTCAAAACATACATCATCGATTGCGAAATAACAAAGAAATGGTCGATCAGAAGTCTGTGAAGAAATATTTCTGGGTATCTAACGTTAATAGGATGGCAAATCTCTTTTCGAAATGGGCTGAGATTTTTTCTTAAAACGTGATGCATTCCTGCTTGACCAGCTGAACGTCATGCTCTTTCCCAGGTAATGTCCACTATAACTGGAGCTTATCATCTTTTGATTCTAATGGAAAGTGAAGCTTCTACGGTTCTAGAACATTATCTGATGCAATGGAGCATTATCCGTTGCTGTGGAGCACTATCCGTTCATTTCAAAAGCACCATTCGCTGCCAAAGCTTACAAGACGTAGGTCTGAAGATGCTGCGGTGAGCGATGAGGCACAAATACACTTGGAGGCTGACACATTTGCAGAGACACAAGTGTGATCACCGCCATTATGACACATGTTTTTTTGACGGCTGTCTGTTTGACTGAGCCGCAGTCTGGGTTATGAGCAAATCAAAATTGAGTAGTTAGCACCTAAATTGTTGCCAAATGCTCAATGTATTCTATCAGCTGGATAATGTAATCGGCAGATAGTCAACTATTGGATTTGGTAGGGATTTGTTTAAAATTATGAGCTAACCTGATAACCAACCTGAAATCTTTCCTGGGAGCTGACGAGATTAACTCAGTTGTCGTATGTAAAGTATTCTCTTGTTTGGGATCATGGACATTTTCTAAACGTCATTAGTGTGCTAATGCCAAAGAACAAGAGGGGTTTGCTGTTTGAAAAGAACTCCACATGCATGATGGGGTTGGAGCTGGCAGAATCGTAAACAGAGTCGTTACACATATATGAATACATTCACACTGGCATGTGCACACACCCATGCATACTCATTCATGTTTGTATACAAACGCATGGAAAATCATCAGAAATATACGAAAAAAGTATTAACATCGCAGTCAAGTGATAGACATTTTACACCGTCCCCCACGTTCTTTCATTCTGAAGAAGAACAAGCACACGAAACGTTACATCTTTTATCTGCACAACATGAAACATTTTCCACAGTTTCATGTTTGTGTTATTTGTATTATTTCGCAGTTGTACTGTCTTGGGCAAGTTCCTCTGTTTGCGATAACGTGTTGAAACGGAAGCGATTACAACGTCGTATAATTATGGATACCATATTAAAACACATACACGCCAATATATTCATGTTTGATTCATTTTGTGTTAGTGTTAGATATTATAATGTGTCATAAACGATATATTGTTGTTTTGTTGCATGTTTTATAGTTTTCTTCCTCTCTTTACATTGTCAACAAACTGTAATAACTAAGATATCACCTGTCTTCGCCAGATCAATAATAGCATTGGGGAACTGCTGTTAACGATATTTGGCTACTTAACATTCATCCAACACTCTACATATAATTAATCGGTGGAGCTCCATTGCGAATAATAGTGGTGGTGGCGTTATTCGTGATGGTGTTGGTGATGGTGGTGGTGGTGGTGGTGGTGGTGATGATGAAGATGATGAAAATGACAATGTATTCGTGATAATGCTGCCGCTGCCGCCGCCGCTGTAGATGGTGATAATGATGATGATGATGATGATGATGATGATGATGATGATGATGACGACGACGACGACGACTACGCCCTCGACCACGATGACCACGATGATAATCATCATTATGATGATGATGATAATGGTGATGATGATGATGATGATGATGATGATGATGATGATGATGATGATGATGATGGTGAGGAAGGTGATGGGGATGATGATGACAATGACGACGACGACGATGACAAGGATGATAATGACGAAGGCGTTGCCGAAGACGACGAATAAGATGTCGGCGATGGTGATCGTTATGATGATGACAAAGATAATTATGGATACGAGGATATCGAAGGTAAAAGTGATGACGACAACAACGACGACGACGACGACGGCGACGGCAGCGGCGGCGGGGGCGGCGGCGTTGATGACGATTATTCGGCTGACGAAATTGACAATGAAGAAGTTGATGATAACGACAATGATGATGATGAGGATGATGATGATGAAGAAGAAGAAGAAGAAGAAGAAGAAGTAGAAGAAGAAGAAGAAGAAGAAGAAGAAGAAGAAGAAGAAGAAGAAGAAGAAGAAGAAGAAGAATAAGTTGAAGAAGAAGAAGAAGAAGAAGTTGAAGAGGAGGAGGAGGAGGATGGTGGTAGTGGTGATAGTTTTGCCCCTCACAAAGAGATGAACGAATTTATAATGACACGTAAATGTTAAAGTGAGCAGAACATCCGAAGATTGTAACGGTGTCTGTTATACACATACATGCGTGTATATATATATTTATACAGTGACATGCAACCGACATGCACACGCGCACATTATTGTACACAAGACGACAAATTGATGAATAAAGAAGATACGCATAAACTACAAAAAATCTACAAAAAACATGTAATTCTTATAAGCATATCAACATTGAATACACACTCACACACACACACACACACACACACACACACACACACACACACACACACACACACACACACACACACACACACACACACACACACACACACACATATATATATATATATACTGTGTATATTACGAAGTATTTTCATTCGAGGTAAATAATACGCAAATAAACGAACACATATACATATTCCAGCGTAAAGCAACGAACACACTTTAACACAAACACCAAAAAGACTATCTTTGTAAATCTAGCATGAACAAATAGAAATATCGATATACAACTCATACACACACTCACACAAAAACAAACGCACACATAGACATACGCACATATATGCATATACACGTAGACACACAGACATCCCTCATATATTGATGCAAACGTCATCTTGTTTTAGTGGCTCGCTTCAAGAAGTATGTTTCTTAGAAGTGACTAAGAATACTGTTAGAGATTATATACACAGGTGTTACAATGGAATGATAGCCTATATATTACAGAGTATATAAATATATAAATATAAAATGGCACACGTTCACTCATATATGCATATATAGAAAGAGAGGCACCCCCCCACACACACAGACATACATACAAACACACACACAAACATGCAAACACACTCACACACAAACTCAGAAATACACGGAGGAGCCATATTATAAACCAATATAAATACATAGAATTTGCAAATGTGCGTGTACTTGCTGCTAATATGTGCATGTGTGTGTGTGCATGCGCGCGTGTATATGTATGTATGTATGTATGTGTATGTATATCAATATATATATTTATATATATATGTATACTCATGTACTTAGACACATACACATATATGATATATTATACATGTATATATACATATGCATATATTTGTAAATGACATGTATTCATCCATGCATCTATCTATATATGTTATACATACAGAAATATCTCTATATAATGTATATGTATGTATATATGTATATGCATGATTGCATATATATATATATATATATATATATATATATATATATATATATATATATATATATATATATACATGTATGTATGCATGTATGCATATGTGTATATGTAGCTATGTGCCAATATACATATAATACGTAAGTATCGATGGATGTTTGCACAGTTAAATAGAAAGGCAAAGATAGGGGGGCTTCTATTTAACGCTTTTATAAGCATGCAAGTATTTCTGCGACTTATCAAAATGACATGAATTGCTTATAAACTAATAACGCTTCTTTGCAGTTCAAACAGCATAAGCAAAAAGGAAGAAAGAAAAACGATGACAATGAAGACCAAGATGAATAATAATAATAATAATAAGAAGACGATGATGATGAAGAAGATGAAAGAAGTGAGAGAATATAAGAAAGACAACGATGAGCAAAATAGGGAGAGAAGAAAAAAAAAATATAGAAAAATACCGACAAGAATTTGGTAAGGAGTATGAGAAAAAAATATGCAAGAAAAACACCTCGGAAAAACTCACTCGGTAAACATTAACTACAGACAAAATCAGAAAACAAATTGGCCAAAAGAAATAAGCTACAAAAGAAAGGGATGAAATAAAATAAAATAAAATATGAAATAAGGATAAAAATAAAATAGAAAAAAAAACAGGAACCAAACTAAAACAGTATTCATTTGATCCACTACAATAATAACAACGACAACAACAACATCAGAAACAGTAATAATAACCATAATAATACGTTAAAGAGGGCGACT
>NC_068995.1:48617138-48617510 GCF_001194135.2 Octopus bimaculoides | reverse complement strand
TATATATATATATATATATATATGTATGTATATGCATATTTACAGCATATGTATATGGTTGGGCATTGTGTATATAACTATTCTGATCGTTAAACTGATAGAAGCATTGTGATATTGAGTCTTGGTGTTATGTTATATAACATTAAGGGATTATGGAACGTGGTGCTTTATTCTAAGGTGATGCAGCTTTGAAGAACCATCCCTATTCTTGCTCGCAGATTTTTTTTCTTGTCTCTTTGTCTCTTAGCCATTCAGTGTTTCTTCTATACATATGCACTGTGTATATGATAAATATAAATGTGTGTACTTGACTTTATACATACGTTCTTACGCACATATATATATATATATATATATATATATATATATATA
>NC_068995.1:48613478-48616314 GCF_001194135.2 Octopus bimaculoides | reverse complement strand
TGTGTGTGTGTGTGTGTGTGTGTGTGTGTGTGTGTGTGTATTGGAAGGCTGTTAGTAAGTCATTGCATTGTTACTCGGAACTTCTTGCACAAAACCGTTTATGCAATAGGCAGACAGTAAATATGATTCACTATACGTTGTCAGATAGATCACGCATATTCTTTCCTGAATTACAAAAGTGTGAATCACCAATAATTTCCACAAAGTATTAAATCTAAGCTACGTATTGAGTACATACATATTTCTTACACACTATCGCAGATGCATACAGTCATTCATACACAAATACATACATCTCATCGTCTCTCTCTCTCTCACTCACTCTATCTGTCTGTCTGACGTTTTGTCTGTCTATCTGACGTTTTGTCTTTCTGTCTGACGTTTTGTCTGTCTGTCTGTCTGTCTCTCTCAAACTCTATCTTCATATGAAATCTATTTTATCTTTTACGTTTTGCTGATTGTAATCACCAGACTTCGGCCATGTTGCTGACCCGACTGAAAGGGAATTAGCCGAACGAATTGACCACAAGCTCTTATTTCTTAAATCCTGGTAATTATTCTGTCGGTTTCTTTTTCCGGGAATGCTAGTTTATGGGAACGTAAACAAACATACACCGGTTCTAACGTGACAGGGAGGAAGAACACAAGCACAGAAACCCTACCCCGTCTTTCTATCTATCTATCTATCTATCTATCTATCTATCTATCTATCTATCTACACAAACGCACATACACACACATACACAAACACACACGCGTGCGCGTACACTGATGCATATTAAGAAACGTCCTGTAACTTGAAATCCTGTATTATGGACGCAAAGGTTGTGACTGATCAGATCATGTTACTCAGGTCTATTACAGCTTTAAAATACCTACGATCAAACCCATTGTGTTTATGATCCTACTCTATTTGAACCAGACTACTCCGATAATTATTAAAATGTTAGAGCGCCGGACATATCTGTTCTCGCTGTCTCCATTCTTAATACAAATTTCATTCATTCTAGTCGATTCATATGTCGAATTTTTTCTTTCTGAATTGCAAATGTCGTTCAAAGTTAATGTCGTGTATTGTCCATGCTGTTGCACTGTGTCACGCTGATTTTGCTTGAGAAAATTCGGTAAATCAAGGGTCCGCATCCACAGAGCTGCGGACCTTTACCTGTCAGTGGATCAGTTGGTAACGAGCCTCAGATATAGACTAAATTTTAAAATTTTATTTGTTTTATTGTTTATCGTCCTCAGCGGGTTGTTTTTGGATTACATTTGTATTGTATAGAAGTAGTAACGTTGATGAACATAGAGATATAAGTTTACGCGGTTTCGTGAAATACAGATTATAAAATACAGCTAACCACCTACACTTTTTTCTGAAAAATAGGGGTAGTTTATCCTGTTCAGGCTATATTATTAGCATTATCCTGCGATTGAGAACTTAGTAGTTCGGCAAAACAGACCGATAAAATAAGTACCAGACAAATAAAACTATGCACTTGGTCCGTTTTATTCGAATAAGCCCTTGTAGGAATTGCCCCAGTAAGATGACAGTCCAATATATAACAGAAGTAAAAGATAACATACACGTTGAAGTCGGATGTTTGGCTGCTATTTCTAACATATTGAAGAACCAAGTGAAGAAAAATTCATTTACCAAAATTACATTACACACGAGAGAGATACGACATCCATGCTCGCTTTTTCTTATTGATAGTAGATACATCAAATAGAATGACTGTGGGAGACAGATGTGGAAGGAAGGAAGTCACGTTTTAGCTGCCATCTTGTATCTTCAAATACAACAACAAGCCGCGCTTCATAACAGGTTTATCATTCTCAGAGAACATGGCTATTATCTTTCCTTAAGAGAATGAATCGTGGGAGGGACGGGAAGACATATTCACGATTGGTTGTCGTGTTCTCAAGTAATCTGTCTTCTTCTCTCACTACATCTCATCTTACTGAGTTGTGTCTTCGACACACGTTCCTATTGCAATTCTGCCTGGCTCAGATATGGCAGACCTACTTATCATCAGAAGCTAACCTATCATTTGGACAGTCCATCTGTTATCAAGAAATTATAACTTTTCACCGATTTTTCATACATACATCGTTCTGGCAGGATTCTTTTCCATGATTATGTTGGATACTGTCATCTCATGTGGCCTCCTTATCTTTTACGCCAATACACTCACACACATTTACTCATACACAGTGTGTGTGTGTGTGTGAGGGAGAGAGAGAGTGAGAGTGAGAGAGAGAGAGAGAGAGTGAGAGAGAGAGAGAGAGAGAAAGAGTGAGAGAGTGAGAGAGACATAGAGACAGAGAGACAGACAAACAGACAGGCAAAGAAAGAAGGAGAACAGAGAGGACACAGACACACATGCACGCACGGACGCACACACGCACAAACACACATAGGTTCTCTTAACAATTTTTCTGACACGTTCCAGTTACAATATAGACATACATACATACATACATACATACATACATACATAAATACATACATATATACATCCAAACACGTATAGATGCACACACACACGTACATATGTTATATATACACACATAGATTCATATATGTGTGTGTGTGTTTGTGTGTGTGTGTGTGTGTGTGTGTGTATGGTGTATGTCTGCACATGTGTGTATACATATATATATAAATATGTACATATATATTTATTAGTATACATATACATGTACATACACATGCACTCGCGCGTACGCATATGCATCTATCATCCAGTCTATTTAGACACACACATCACATATACTTACATGTGTGTGTGCGTATATATATACATTCATACATGTATATGTATATATACATAGA
>NC_068995.1:48611280-48613252 GCF_001194135.2 Octopus bimaculoides | reverse complement strand
ACACACACACACACACACACACACACACACACACACACACACATACTGTACATTCATACATGAATTTATACATCGCTATATAGATATAGGTGTGTATATTTATGTGTCATATTCCATTACTTCTTTTCTCACTTCCATCACATCCTTGTCTATGTTTTATTGTCTTTCTCAACTTTTATCCATTTCTGTCCTCTCTTTCTCTCTCTCTCTCTCTCTCTCTCTCTCTCTCTCTCTCTCTTTCTCTCTCATTCCATCTATCTCTGTCGCCCTACCTTTGTCTGTCTATTTCAATCACTTTTATTCTTTATCCATCACATACACAAATTGCTCATACTTTCATAATTCAAAATTTCCCAAACATATCTCCCCTCCTCCATATATACATACACACAAACAGATATATGTATATATACGAAACTTACATACATATATATTCACACGCTCATATAGGAGTATACAAATTTTCACACACACACACACACACACACACACACACACACACATACATATACTCCAGTATTCAGTAATGTTGTGCCTGTAGTTTGTCCACTAACGTTCTAGATTCCAATTCAGTTATTTGCTCTTTGACATAAATAATCGATGTACTTTAAACGTTTTATATGTTAACACTTTACCAACGTAATCGTTACCAAAAGAAAATAATGTAGGCAGGTTGTCTCTGTTTCATGCTATAAGTGTGTCTGTATTTCAGAAAGCGTGCAACTTCTGGTTAATACAAACCTTTTACTAACAAAATTTTTAAACGCGTGTCTTCGTAATGACATCAAATACATTGCATCTTTTCTGATTGCAAATTCTCTTAGTATATTACGCTATTTTAAGTGAGTATTATTTTATCCTTTTCTTACGTATTCTTTTTTAAAACTTCTTTAAACAGACACCACCATCAAAGGATTACATCGGCCAGAATGACATAGAGGTGGTAGACATCTTCACCTTTATCGTTATTTGCATTAACTGCAATGAAGATTAAAAAAAAGAGTTAGAAAGGTGTATCTGCATTCTATCAGTGATATCCGCAATAGCAAGAAATTTTCTCTAAGAATGAAAATGCTGTTCTTCAACAGCATCGTGTTTTCTACACTTGTATATGGTTGTGAACAATGATACCCGTAAAGCAAATAAGAAAACAAACTAGATATTTTTGAGACTAGATACCTCCTGAAAATACTAGGCATTTAATGGAATACTTTTTGAGCAACAATGATGTCAGAAGTAGGGCAGATCAACGCAAAGTAACCTTCACCAACAGCAAGCGCTAATTGAGCTGGCTAGGTTATGTTGGAAACTCGCCAAATCCTTCAATGGAACTCTTAGCTACAAAGGCGTAGGAGATATCACAAGATGAACTGGCATCTGACGCTCGACACGGACCTTCAACTGATAAACCTGCGATGGAACGATGCAATGAGATAGGTTGCTGAGCGACGTTGCTGGAGTAATACTACTCTTTCAACAGTTTTAGTCGAGCGGACCAACCGCAGGACTTTTTCTTTCTCCTAAAGGCCTGATATTTACCCCGTCATTTCCTTATGCCGAAGCGCTATGCTACGGGGACGTGAACACACCAAGCAACACCGCTTGTCATGCGGAGATGGGGCAAAAACACAGACAAGCACACACACACACAGATACACACGGATATATGACGGGATTCTTTCAGTTTCCATCTATCAAATCAATCCACAAGGCTCTGGTGAGTGTGAAACTTTAGCAGAAGAAACTCATCTTCGGTTGGGAAGCAAACTTTTTACTACACAGCCACATCTGCGCATATATGTTTACATATATATATATATTTATATATATACATGCATATATATATGTATATATATATATATGTATGTATATATATATGTATATATTTATATATGTATGTGTGCATATATATATATGTATGTATTTATATATAATAATGTGTATATATATATATATATATATATATATATAT
>NC_068995.1:48606370-48608343 GCF_001194135.2 Octopus bimaculoides | reverse complement strand
CTTCTTCTTCAAAATTATAGATTTGAATTTCTATAATTTTGAATTTTTATCCCTTTTGAGTTTGAACTCGACAATAACAGGCTTGCTGTCGAAATATCCTTCAACCAATAAAATACCTATTACAATCGCATCGCGCTCTTCCTCTTGTCTATTATTATTATGATTATAATAATAATAATAATAATTATTATTATTATTATTATAGCATTTGGCTCTTTGAATTACATCAGAAATCTGAATCTCCGATGCTTACGGCTACATATTTGTTTTTCCGCATTAAATTTTCGAAATTAAATTTCCACTTAATTGATTGTTTGTATATCTTGTTAAATACGTTTTTTCTTATTGTTCTTCACTCTTCAATTTCTTTCTGAAAATGTCTGTCATTGACTCTTTGGAACTTTTCCCTCATATATTCTGTTTATTTTTTAATTACATAGCTTATTAATGATCAGAACTGTTTTTTTTTTTCTTATGTGTTAAATACATTTTTCTCATCCGATGACACCGAGTTTGACTAGAGTATATTATATTGCATATAAATATTGCTGAAACATATCCATATTTATTGTCCATTTGTTGTTAATAAACACCCGGTATCCTCCGATGTTTATAAATAAACTAGCTGGCCACGTACCGTCAAAAAGGACGGCTAATTGTAGTATTTGATATATAAATATGGATGGTAAATCAAATTAATACACTTGTCAATGTTCACATACATTTACATACTTCCCTTGTACACGTACACACATATACATATACACACACACAGAGTTGAGACGCTGTTTGATTTTTCTTTTCAGCGTTGAATATTCACCATCCCACTAGTTTGCCATAATTCCATCCTTCTTTATTCATCTATCACCCGCTTCCTTTCTCATTCATATGTTGCGACGGAGAAAAACAGAAAAATATTATTAAAGTAGATTTTGTGAAATTAATTCTTAATTAGATTAATTTTGTTTTTTACTGTCTCAGATAATTTCATACAAAAAAATTCTTATTTTCTTTTCTTTATCAACACAACATTTTTAATTTATAGGCCATGAATTTTCGCACATTCTTTTGGATCCGGATATAATATGACCTAGTGATCTAATACGCAGGAGTTTAAAGCAGAATACATCGCATCTGAAATCCAGAAGATTGAATCGATGAAATTATTTCATAAGGAGGATATAATCCATAAGATGTCAGGAGGTAATCTTTTATTGTTTTATTCTTTTATTTGTTTCATTCATCTTAGTGCGGCCGTGCTGGAGCACCGCCTTTAGTCAAGCGAATCGACACCAGGACTTCTTCTGGCATTCTCTTTTGTCGCACCGCGATGTTACGGGGACGTAGACACACAACATATATATATGTGGAAAATTCTGTCTGTGGATGTGTTTGCAGAGTTGTTAGTTAACTCCTCCTACATCATTTTATTGATTTTGATAAAACTTGACACGTGAGAAGAACTCATGTCGGGAAACCTCATGGCATATTCAGATTGTTGAAAAATGTCGATAATTACAAATCAGCGGCCAATTGAAAAAAAAATCAATAGGAGTTTTGAAAGAGAATTTCCAAACGGAAGATATTTTTTTGCATTTCTCAACAGATTCGCTTCAAATTAGAGATACAGGTGGAAAATGTTATGAGGATAACTATTAAAGAAAAAAATATGTGACTTAGTCTATAAGGGGAGGACAAAACGCCACATAAAACGATCTTTTCAATTTGATTGCAACTTTTTATTCGCTCAATAACTTTTGCATTTAACACCCGATTAGCTTCAAATTTGATTTGCAGATAGATTAAATAAATGCTAATGATTGTATGAAACGAAATGAATTTTTTTCCTCGACATGAGGAATAGTTCATTATACAAAGGAATCCTTATTACAAGATGAAGGCGACGAAACAGGCCGTAAACCTACGAATATGAAATATATTGACTTCTCATACCTCATGAATTTTTATGGAAT
>NC_068995.1:48604608-48605881 GCF_001194135.2 Octopus bimaculoides | reverse complement strand
TATATATATATATACATACACACACAAATATATATACATGCATACATACCCTCATATATACTTGCATATATACATGCGTACGCATACAAAATCAGACGCACGTAACTATGTCTGTATCTATCTGTCTATCTCTACGCACACATATACTCTCTCTCTCTCTCTCTCTCTCTCTCTCTCTCTCTCTCTCTCACACACACACACACACGGCGGAATAAGAGGCAGCGTCTAATGAATAATTGAGATCAATATGGACAAGATATGACAGGTCTGTCTTGGCAGTTTTCTTTAGGAAGTAAACGCAGCTCTTGTCTGGCCGATCAAAGTGGAAACGCTTAGTGATTGGTCAGGCCTGAAAGATCCACCACCTCTTCACTTTCTTTGCCTTACAGCACTGTACTGGCTATTTACACAATGTCAGTCTTGCAATGCCTGCTTGACAGAAAGGCTATTGACACGAATCACACGTACTCATCTGTCACTCGCCACTTCAGTAACTCTCTTTCCCTCCTCGACAAAAACACTCTCCCTACGTATGACTCTCCTTTTATCACATTTTCTCTCTGTCTCTCTCTCTCTCTGTCTTTCTCTCTGTCTGTCTCTCTCTCTCTCTTTCTCTCTCCTTGTCAGCTTCTTCAGGATTCTCTATTTTCCTTTTTTCTTTCCTTTCCTCTCGCTTTTCCTTTCCGATTCTTCTTTTTATTCTTTCTCACATTCTGGCCTTTTACTCTCTGTCTATCTGCCTGTTTCTTTTTCCATTTCGTTCGCTTACCCCCGCCTCCTTTTGTCCCCACCCCCACCCTATTTCTATTTATTTTTCTTTCCCCAATTCTATCTCTGAAATGTCGTTTCTGTCTGTCCTTCAATTTTCTCTCTCTCTCTCTGTCTTTTACTCTTATTCACCTGTTCTCTCCACAAATTTATTTATTCTTTGTTCACAGCTATCTGTGTTTGTGTGTGTGTTTTTGTGTGTGTGTTTTTGTGTGTGTGTTTTTGTGTGTGTGTTTGTGCGTGCTTATGTGTTTGAGTGTATGTGTCTATGTGCATATGTGTGTATGAGGACATCACTTTCGTCCAACTTCTACATGTACACGTGTATGTATGTCAAACATTTCCCTTCTCTCTTTCTATCTATCTTTCTCTCTCCTCTTCCTCCTCCTCTATGTCCTTGTCTAATTTCCCTTCTCTTTCTCTACACATCCTCCAAGTTGTTTCACGAGTGTCCATATTGGTTTTCGAAGCCACTAATATAGATATATTTATATGTGTATATATA
>NC_068995.1:48599279-48603573 GCF_001194135.2 Octopus bimaculoides | reverse complement strand
ATATATATATATATACACGTAACATGGCACTGAGTTCTTGCTCTAGTCTATTCGTACTCTTACGAACTGCCATTGCAATTTTCTTTTGTACATTCTCGTGTACTCTCTAACACTATCGTTCATCCAACATGGTTCATTCTATCTCCTTTTCTCGCTCTGTCAGTCTGTATTTCCTTTTTTGTCTCACTCTCGTTTCCTCCCTCTGCCGTTGTGTCTTTCTCTTAATTTTCCTTTCGTACTATTCTCTCTCTTCCCCCTCTTTCTCACTCCCTCTCTCTCTCTACAACTCCAGGTCTACGATATTCATTCAATTTTTTTTTTCCTCTCAGTTTTCTGTCGGCTGTCTTTATCGTTTGCCCCATCCATTCTATACCCACCAGCCGACTTTATACATGCATCTACACACCACCATGTTAACGCATCGATACTCCTACCTAAGCTCTAAAAACCAATTTACGTCTTCTTCCTTCTAACACCGACCCTTCCTGTTACATCTTCCTTGTGCTTCCTAAGATGTTTTGCAGCTTCTTATAAACCCCCACCCATCATTCCTAATGGATTCCACAAAATATATATAAAATGTGCACAAGAAATTATAGGAGAAAGACAACAGCCAATCAAATTACAGTTCTATACTCATTGAACACAAAACTGCGTAGCTGACTTTCATTGCATCAATGAAGGAAAAGTGTTCGTTTTTACAACTAGTAATAGGTTATTTATTCCTTTGTCTTTCATGCCTTGCAATGCCATGATTGGCGAACAAATCTATATTCTGTCTTTATCGTACTGCAATATGTGGATTCTACCAACTGATAACCTGAGTTAGCAAATTACAAGGAAAAGAGTCACAGAATACACATAGAGGTACCTTGTATATGTATGTATGTATGTATGTATGTATGTATGTATGTATGTATGTAGGTAGGTAGGTTGGTAGGTAGGTATGCATGCATGATTTTATGTATGTTTGTATGTATGAATTTATGAATGTAGGTATGTATGTGTGTATAATATATATATATATATGTTTGCATGTATTTATGTTTTCGTGCGTATATATATATATATATGTATACATATATATACATATATACATATACATACATACATATATATTCATATATATGTGTGTGTGTATATTTATACGTATATATTAATATACAGTGTGTGTGTGTCTGTACATGAAATATATATATATGTATGTATGTGTACATGAAGTATATTTTTCTATATGTGTGCATTTACTCATGTTTGTGTGTATGCATATGAGTTTGTCTGTATGCATGCGCTTATGTTAGTATCTATATGTGTATGAAAGTCAGTATATATGTGTATAAGCAGGTATGCATGTACACGTTATGTGTGAGTATACGTACACAAGGGTGCATGTACAGATATGTACAAGTGTGCACATGTACACGTTATGCATGTGCATATGTATACATGGTTGCCAGAGGGAATCTTGTAACATATGTAGATCTTGTTAAAGACTAAACTTCTAGAATGTCTTACATACGTTCACATCACTCTCGATATGTTGCAGGTGTAATACTTTGAGTTAGTGTATTGTATTCTGATTTTGTGTAAACCAGTTCCTCAAAACCATTACTGAAACAACTGGTCACGTGGCCATCTGCTTCGGTAATCATTGGTTGAAATAAACTGTTTTAATGCTGACGTAATAACTAAAAATTTCTCATCAGTATTCACAGATGATTTTTTTTTTCACATATCTGAAACGTTTAGTCGATATCTATAGCAAAAGAAATTTCACCGATTCCCCATACTTTATTTTTTCCCCCCATTCTACAATCGTGGCCAAAAGTTTGCAACATATTTTCAAAAATTTAAATAGCTATAGATTCAGATATAACTTTGGGCATTTAATATTAAAAAATCCTAATTTTCAGACCTATATTCCGAACATTTGGCTACGATTGTATACCATGATGTTTTGTCTATTTACCATTTATTAATTAAAGTCTCCATATGAGACATTCCGACAGTATTATTTCATATTATGTGTGGCTATCTTCATCGCATTAATAGAGTTTCTCTATGTCTCATCTGAATTTTCCTTTCAGCGCATTTTATTCTAAAGGGTTCTAGTAGGACACCTAGTCTCATAGGTAGGCAATGCCGTGATGACATTTTCAGAGCGCTATTTATCATGCGGTTGACATCTTCAGTATTAATTTCTCAGTCTGCTTCGGTTCACTGATTCCTTGTCCTCTAAGCGTATCAGGTATTTTGTTGTTATTTCCTGCTCATGTATTGCAAAATCATATCCTTCAAAGTGAGAGCTAATACCCTGACTGATAGTGGAAGACAGATTGCTTTGTTGATAATGCAGTCAGTTTCGGGCTTTCTGCGAAAATAGCAATATTTATCGTATTGCTGGTGTGTATGCAACCTCCCTTCTAATGACTTGTTGCAACACAGAAAAAAAATAGTGAACTTCTCTGCGTGCATTTTGTTGGTAAGCAGCCAGAAAAGAGTTTTTGAGCGTTTTTTTTTCCAATTCTCACGATATTTTGGGACTGAAATGTGCAGATTTAATCTCTGACAGGGTACTTCTAATCGCTTTCATCAAAGTTGCTTCCCGCCCCATTTTACAGACGCACACACTCACACACTCCATACTGGAGCATCGCCTTGAAGGACAAATCCACTCCAGGACATAGGACTTTTTTTTTGAAGCCTAGTACTTATTCTATCGGTTACTTTTACCGAACCGCCACCAGGTAAACGCACCAACACCCGTTGGGAAGCGATGACGGGAGGCGAGGGCGTATGGGTTGGAATACAGACACAAGAACACACACACACATAGATATATACATTTACACACACAAGCACACACACATACACACACGAACACACACATATATGTATATAGATACGACGAACTTCTTTCAGTTTCCGCCTAACGAATTCACTCGCAAGGCTTTAGTTATAGTACAACACACCAGCCCAAGGTGCCACGCAGTGGGACTGAACCTGATGCCATATAGTTGGGATTTCATACCACAAACCCTCACATAATTATAACCATGTACATGTACGTATTATGTAACATAGCTTAATTTAGTTTGAACTCGCTCTCAGTCATATTATTATGTAATACACGCAATTAATATTGAAATGTTATAACCCTTTGACTAATCAGCAAGAACGTTTATTTGACAAGCTAAGAAACAGGTATCACTGTATCACTTATAACTATTTATAAACTATCGCGTTATTTCCTTAAAGTTAAATTCTGACTGATGATCGCTTATGTGAAACCCGACTAAAAGATCGTGAACATTTTTACCTCTAGCTATGGTTAATTAAATTAAAACAGTAGAGTAAAAAATTGGATATTAATTAATATCAATTTGATACCAAGGAACAAGCACATTAAAAGAATCAAGGAGATTCAGAAAAAATATCTGAGATATGAAAGGATTCACGGTATATATTTATGTAATTTTCACATGTCTTACCCGCATACGTATTTGTTACTTCGCTAAATTTCTTTTGAGAACAATTCGGTCTTAGTAGACACATTACATGTGATCTTCTTCTAGCACATTAACAGTCCACCTAGTGGTCTCCATTTTATATATACATATATATATGTATATATATACATATACATATATATATATATATGTATATATATATATATAATGATATATCTCACTTTCTCACTCTCTTCATATTACCCATAAACTGTTGTTCTCTATCAAGCAATCTCTCAGTACGACCTCCCTCTCTTAATTTGTATCTCTCATTCAACCCTGACCAACACACACACACTCTCTCCATTTCTCCCTCTCCTAATTTCTGACTCTCTCAAACGACTCTCTTAACTCCTATGACTTTATTACCACTCACATAACATCTGCACAAGATGATGACTTATAGAAGTACAAGCGTACATTTTCCTTTTCTTTGTAAACCATCAGTGCTGGTGTTTGATATGTATTCATGTCAGCAACAGTATGCGAGAGGAATTGACCAGGTCATCACATGTCCAAAAGGCATTTCTCTCCTGCAAATATACGACCTTAAACATTTCAAATGTTGTCCATTCTATACAACCCCATAACTACAATCACATTACTCATATTCCATTCCCCCCCCCCTCTCTCTCACACAATATCACACATTCTCTCCAATCCTAATATCTCACTCTTTGTCTCGTTCAAACCGAACTGACGCTCATAATGTTCATATGCTCACCGACATTTCTCACTTTCGCATGTTTCTGATGCTCTCAGTATATACATATGCACATACATTA
>NC_068995.1:48597574-48599155 GCF_001194135.2 Octopus bimaculoides | reverse complement strand
TATATATATATATGTATATATATATATATATATCTTTTTATCGCTAAGACCTCCTCTTAATGCCTATATCAACATCTAACATATACTCACACCTGAAACGCTGTATTGTTATCGTTCATCGTACCGAATAACTTTTGCGCACTGTGTACTAATATAGCTGAAGGCAATCACATATACTGATATGAAAATAAACACCTAAGCACGTACATAGATACATTCATATATGCAAAAGTCTGAGCAAATACACACACACACACGCATATATATATATATATATATATATATGCATGTATATATATATATATGCACATACGCACATACATGCTTATATGCAAAAATATGTATGTACACGCCTCTATTTTTGTATATATATATATATATATATATATATATATATATATATGTATTTTACGATATATTGTTCACAGTCTTTGTTTCTGAGTATATGTATATATGTGTGCTTGTGTATGTATGTGTGCTTGCGCGTTTGTGTGTCTATATGTGTGTGTGTGTGTGTGTGTGTGTGTGTGCGTGCGTTTATGTGTATGTATATATATTGATAGTTAAATGCAGATACAAATAGGGAAATGGATAAACAGAGAGAGAGAGAGAGATAGATAGATAGATAGAGAGAGAGAGAGAGAGAGAGAGAGAGAGAGAGAGAGAGAGAGAGAGAGGCAGGCAGGCAGATAGATAGATAGATAGATAGAAAGGTCGGTAGTTATGTAGGTAAATAGTTAGATAGAAAGATAGATTGATAGATTGATAGGAAGATCTGTCGGTCGGTAGGTAGGTATAAATAGATACATTTCTTTTATTAGCCACACAGGGCTCAACAAAGATGGGACAAATACAATGTAGAGCTTTTCTTTTTGGGAGGGGGAAGGAAAAAAATAGGGGCGGTGTCGATCAAATAGGTATAAATAGATAAATAGATAGGCAGATAGATAAACTGACAAATAGAACGAGTGATAGATGATAGATAAATAGATAGATAGATAGATAGATAGATAGATAGATAGATAGATAGATAGATAGATAGACAGACAGACAGACAGACAAACAGACAGACGGACAGACAGACAGACAGACAGACAGATAAATAGATAGACAGATAGATAGATAGATTGTTAGACAGAAAGATAGATTGGTATTATAGGGTTAATGCACTGTCATATGCCAAAGTGAAAGTCATTCAGAATTGCGAATTACTGAGATAATTTATATATATTCGTACAATTATGGAAGCCAATGCATCTATCTGAAATAGTTTCGAGGTTTGTTATAGCCGCTCTAATAGGAAGAGGAATTTTATTCACACGCTTTGGATTCATACTCTTCTCTCGTTATAAAGAGCGATTTATGTTTTGCACAAATCATTTTTTTTTACTTCCTCTAATCGCTCCCATGAGTGAAGTAGGTGATCAACCATCAACAAAGTGTAATCATAAGTGATCAGTCACTTTTGTCACTGTTATCAACGAAGGTTGACTGATTTCTATGAGTTATATAAACAGATATGTGCACACACACACACACACACACACACACACACACACACACACACACACACACACACAC
>NC_068995.1:48593373-48596106 GCF_001194135.2 Octopus bimaculoides | reverse complement strand
GTGTAAATAAATGTATCTATGTACATATAAATATACACATATATTCATGTAGACATGCAAGTATATATGTATATATACTTCAGTCCCTCTGTGTATATGTGTCTCTCTCCTCCTCCTCTCTCTCTCCCTCTCTCTCTCTCACTATCATTCTCTGTCTCTCAGTCAATCACATCATTTATTCTCTATTTATCTACTTCCAGTGTTACCTTTCTTCTCATCCACTTTACCGATTCTGTGTTTCTTACTTATTACATTTCTACCTTACCCATTACCACTCCATTTTCATGGCTTCATTTCTTCTCTAACAGAATTCTCCGCAGGCAATCCTGCTGCACAGAGAATTGCTTTCGTTCGCAGTAATGATACGCCAGGTGTTGACATCGCTCGACTTCTGAAAACTAAAAATTATAGACTCTTCAAGGAGATCTCCAAAAATTGTTCCAAGCGTATTGGCTATTAAGCAATCGATAAATAGCTTCTCCGTTTTTGCCTTATAGATTAATCAAAATGCTTATCTCGTAAATGTACAGAGCTTCCAACGTTTTTCTTGAGTTGATAAAGATAGGAAGTAATAAATTAAATCCTAAAACAACATAAATATCAGCATCGTGTGAATCAAAATCAATATGAACGGCTGTGCTTCGTACTTATGATGTATATGTACATACGTATACATAGACGTGCACGCACACACACACACACACACACACACACACACACACACACACACACACACACACACACACACGTGCACACACATCGGTTGTATCGGAGATATGAAGTGTTCTGGCATTCATGTCTTTCACAAATACGTTGAAGATGAAAGCGTTTTAAAGTTTTACTCTTTCCTTTCACAATCGAACGATGGCTGTTGATTTTTGCTTCCCTATGTATTACCCTCCCCACCCGCAACATAAAACTTCTTCATAGTATTACATACTTGTCTGTCATACATTAAAGACATGTATGTACGAGAACATACTTAATGCACGCAGTTTGTTGTTGCTTTATTAAGTATACCAAAATTTGCAGATTTTAACCGGATATAAGCTTAGCAACGTGTGTACGGACTTTGCATTCCATTCACCAGAATCCGGGTTCTGAACAACTGCGCAATACCATGGCGGAACATGATATAATTCGATAGTTTTATATGTATACTTTTTAACTCTTTTATCTGTTTGTCATTTGACTGCGACCATGCTGGACCACCGCCTTTAGTTGAACAAATCGACCGCACGACATATTCTTTGTAAGCCTAGTACAAATTTATCGGACTCTTTTGTATAACCGCTAAGTTACTGGGAAGTAAACACATCAATATCGGTTGTCAAGCAATGATGGGGGACAAACAAAGGCACAAACACACACACACTCACACACACGCACACGCACACACACACACACACACACACACACACACACACGCACACATATATATAAATATATATACATATATATTGTAATGTTTTTACTGAGGAAGATCATACTTGAAACTAGGCCTCAGAATCGTCTCAAGGATATTTTACCTCCGTATCAGGTACTTGAATTAATAGCACTCCGTCGGTGACGACGACGAGTGTTCAAGCTGATCCGATCAACGGAACAGCCTGCTCGTGAAATTAACGTGCAAGTGGCTGAGCACTCCACAGACACGTGTACCCTTAACATAGTTCTCGGGGAGATTCAGCGTGACACAGAGTGTGACAAGGCTGGCCCCTTTGAAATACAGGTTCAACAGAAACAAGATGAAAGAGTGAGAGAAAGTTGTGGTGAAAGAATACCACCACCCCCTGCCGAAGCTTTGTGGAGCTGTAGATGTTTACGCTCAATAAACACTCACAACGCCCGTTGTGGGATTCGAAACCGTGATCCTACGACCGCGAGTTCTCTGTCCTAACCACTGGGCTATTGCGCCTGTACGGTACATGAATATATATATAGATGGGAGAGCGTTTTATTAATGTCAAGAATAGGGACATTGTTCGGTTGCTTGTGACAATGATTAATAAATATGTTGGAAAAAAAAACTGTGATTCACTAAAGAAATACAACAGCATTTCATAGTTATATAACACCATATGGTCAAATTTTATCAAATACTCATAAAACACAAAGACACACACAAAGCACAGTAACAGACACACACACACAATGCATACACACCTATACACATACAAAAACGCAAACTGGAACACACCCACACATCCACACACTCAACATTGGTCAGACAATAAACGTTGTTTAGCTTATGAACGTAATATATCATATTATTCGAAACTATTGAATATTATGTTTAACTGGTTGAACTTGAGTGGCGAGACTTTTAATAAGCAACGGTTTTGTTTTTCAACAACATTAAAAAAAAGAGAATAGAAAGAAAACCCCACAAAGAAATCAAGAAAAATAAATAGATAAATGGTTGCTATATATTTTAGTATTGAAGCAAATCCAGACAGTCAAATATCCGCCGAGTTGTTGATTGAATAAATAACAGTCTTCAAATTTCAACACCAACCCCGTGTGCATCGCTATAAAACACATTATATTTCAGAAACTCGTAAAGAAATATATATATTAGAGCAAGCACATCTTAATAATAATAATAATAATAATAATAATAATAAGAAGAAGAAGAAGAAGAACAACAACAACAACAACAACAATAGCAACATGACTAATGAATAAAGAACTAAACAATACAATGCAGTACTGTATCGTATATATATATAT
>NC_068995.1:48591376-48592633 GCF_001194135.2 Octopus bimaculoides | reverse complement strand
ATCATCATCGTTGTTATTACTATTATTATTGTTGTTGTTGTTGTTGTTGTTGTTGTAATTGTTATTGTTGTTGTAATTGTTATTGTTGTTGATGTGATATGATAATTAATGGTGATAAGTCCTTGTTATAAGTCCTCGCCCCCCCCCCACTATTTTCGTCGATAATTCAAAACCCTCCTCTCCGCCACCCACCACGGCACAAACCCCATTCACCAATATTTCAGCCTTTGCTTTTTTATTGTTGTTGTTGTCTTCATGATAGTGATGATGATAAGATGAAGACGATAATAAGGATGATGATGATGATGATGATGATGATGATGATGATAAGGATGATGAAGACAACGACAATGTCGACGACAGTGATGTGGAATGCTTGCTACGATGGCCGTAGCCGTGATGAGAGTTAATATTGTTTATTGGTCATAGATAATGGAAAGAAGGCAAATTAAAAGCGTTATATACGAGATGTATCTCGTTATTTTTAAACAGTCTTAATAAGAAATTATGCGCCATTATTATTGTTATTATTCGTCGCTCTATTCTGCTATGCTATAACCTACTGTGCTCTCCTCTCCTCTCTGCCTACTTGTTTCATATTAAAAACAGACGTACACAATATACAGACATATGTTTTTATCATTGCTTTATATCAGAAATGGTTACAGATACACACATATGGCATTTCTACTGTTTTCGTTTGTTAATAAGTAATATAAAAATATATGCAGCATTTATACGTGCATATGTGCATGTATATATATATATATATATATATATATATATATATATATATATATATATATATATATATATATATATATATATATATATATATACATAGATAGATAGATACATACATGGATATACACATACATATGTACATACATGAATCCATGCCTACATACATTCGAACGCACACTCGCGCACATATAGATATACAGATGTAAACACACATATTTACAATGTATTTGCTGCAAATTTTCCAACGCAGGAAAACAACCCTAGAGTCAATCCAAAGAAACAAAGACATTAACATAAAACACCACAGAAAACAAGAGATAATTACAACTAAAATGATGGTTAAGTGCTTATTTGTACAAACACACACATACATATGTATATATTGTGTGTCTATATACATATATATAAATACATACATGTATATATATATATATATATATATATATATATATATACCTAGGACTTTATTGGTATTCTTAGAAGAAATCATATATATATATATATATAAATATA
>NC_068995.1:48589114-48591122 GCF_001194135.2 Octopus bimaculoides | reverse complement strand
CTCTCTCTCTCTCTCTCTCTCTCTCTCTCTCTGTATATATATATATGAGTGGGTGTATGTAGATGCATACATTTACAAATACATACATATATAGACAGACACATACAAATCCCTTGTTATGTTTGGTCACACAGACAAATATACTTATATTGAGGTTGAAAATAAGAATGAATAACCGATTGGATACGCAGGAGAGTATCTTAATGATAATGATGATGATGATGATGACGACGACGACGACGACAACGACGACGATGACGATGATGATGATGATGATGATGATGATCACGATGATGCATTTATAGCGCTTGTTTGTAACAAAAGAAATCTGTTGGGTTTGAAAATAAATAAACAAAAGCGTAAATACTGGAAATATATTTTTAAACATATTGGAAATCATATAATAGTGCAAAAAATACAAGTACTTTATATATACAGACATATGTACACACACAGATAAATTCACACACACACATACACAAATATATATATATACATACATATACATACATACATACATACATACATACATACATGTTTGCTTCTTTACATATACACCATTGCGCACACACGTATACATGTTTGTATGTATCAGTGTATATATACGCCTATTCCTGTCTCGGTATGGAGGTGCGTGTGTCTGCATGGCTGCGTGCATGCGCGCGCGCGTGTGTGTGTGTGTGTGTGTGTGTGTGTGTGTGTGTGTGTGCTTGTGCGTGGGTGCATGCGTATGAGCGTATGTGTGTGATTATGTGTGTTCCTGAATAAATGTCTCGACTAAACGAATTAAGACGTATCTTAGGTGTCTCACGTGTGTCTGGATACCTTATTCGAACCACACACACCGACATACACACACACATGTGCACACATACACATGCACACACTCTCACACACATACGTGTTTATATACACAGACATACAAATACCTACACCCAACCATATATATCTAATTCTTGAATTTAATTCTCCTAAATAGATTGGAAAATAAATTGTAAAAAATAAAGAAAGAAATATTAAATGAGAGGGAAATATGTACAGAAATTAAATGGAAACAAGATTACTGTAATTAAGTTAGGTGTTAGGACAAAACTATATAATCTACGTTTATTTGCTAATTGGAAGTTACGGTGGTGGAGGGCCAACGGAACATGTAATAAGTTGGAAAAACAGGTCTTGTGATACGGAGTTTTGTTGATCACAACTCCGTATTTTTAGGTTCCCAGTTCAAATTCTCATGAAGATGTCATATTTGTGCCCTTCCTCTCTCTGAGTTTCAATAATGTTATGTACTGTATTGAGTCAAAAGTCTGGCAATGTTTTGGTTACTTATTTGCTTTATTCGTCAAGTTTGTTACTGGTTCCGATCCGTGCCTCTCTTGGTGCGTTCGCGACGCTTCATCAACCAAAATGCTTCATTGAAGGAGTTCTTCGTTACGGAGGATAAGAACTGGTACTGGCGTGAGATCAAAGAAGTGGCATAAAGAGGGCTTCGAACGGTGCAATACGATGGCCTCTACTTTGAATGCTTGGCTGCTTTTGTTGTAATTCGACGCCTAAAAGAAATAAAATACCAAAATATTGATTTCAAATTTTGGTACAAGGCCAGCAACTTCAGCGGTGGGGCAGTAAGTCGATTACATAGACCCCAGTAATCAACTGGTACCTATTTTATCGACCCCGAAAGGGATGAAAGGCAAATTCGACCTCGGTAGAATTTGAACGCAGAACGTGAAGACAAACGAAATTCCATTAAGCATTTTACCCGGCGTGTTAACGATTCAGCCAGCTCGCCGCCCTAAGTTAACAAAATATTCTTTTCTGCTCTAGGCACAAGGCCCAAAAGTCGACATGCAGTGGGACTGAACCCTGAACCATGTGGTTGGGAAGCAAGCTCCTTACCACACAGCCACTCCTGCATCTATACATACATACATACATACATACATACATACATACATACATACATGTATGTGTGTATGTATGTATGTATATGTATATATATATA
>NC_068995.1:48586340-48587895 GCF_001194135.2 Octopus bimaculoides | reverse complement strand
TATATATATATATATATGTATTCCTGGAAGGAATTGTGCCAAATTTTGGCATTGAAAGCTACACCAATGCCAGAACGAGACGACACTGCACAGTGCCAAAGATCCCAGCAATGCCATCGTGCTTCAGGACCAGTTACTGGAACAGTTTGAGTTTCAGGGGCTTACAGCTTTTTAATACTCTCCCAAAGAGCCCGAGCAACATGCACAAAGTAGATGTACAGGTTTTTAAATCAAAGCTGGACCTCTTCCTGTCGAGAGTCCCAGATGAACCTACCTCACGGCAAGAGGTGCAAATGAGGGTAGCTACATCAAACTCCATTCTTCACCAAGTGCCACATATCGGAGGAGGCTCTCAGTAATAAAAGTGTAGCAAAACGGCGGTGCATCAGCGTATTTAAATATCTACCAAATATTTTGGAATGTTTATGATTATTGGCTTCGCCTAAATGCAACTGAAGGAGAAACTGGAAGAGAGGCTTTATTAAACAGTAGCATTTCAACTCATTCTTTAGGATCCACAAATATTACTGGTACTTATTTTACACAGGGTTACAAATGCAAAGTTTAGCGCTGCAGGTTAAAGCAAAAAATAAATAAATAAAATAAATAAATAAAAATAATAATAGAAATTATTTTTTTAAAAATCTTATATTTCACGAAACTAAAAAAAAACAAAAAAGTACAATAATGATAATTGCACAAAGAAACCGGTGATCTTATGAACCTTGTACATGTAACATGACTAACAATGGGAAACACTACTGCATTAACTTACCTCCCTTTGACCATTGATTTGTATTTCTGCAAGATCTGTAATAGGTAATTTTTCTTTTCATTTCTTCTCAAACCTCTAACGGTTTACCTTATTTGGTGAAACAGCGTCGTAAGCATGTCGTTACTTAATATCCTAGGTTAACAATTGTACTTAGTTACTTTATTATATAACGGTTTTCTTCAGCGATATTGCAAGCAGTTTCAATATGCTCATGTCGAAACAACCTGATTAGAACTTCTCTACATACAGAAGTAAAAGGCAATCACTGTGCGAGATTTTTCCGCAAATTTACCCTCCCAAGATGGAGCAACCTATATATCTGCCTGTCTATCCATCACTTTCACACACACACAGATACACACACGTGTATATTCATAAGTAGATACATATATCCACTTTAATTTACCGTGAACTTTGCCTGTAGCATATTTCACCTCGTACTTCTCTGTCTGTCTGTCTATTTATCTGTCTATCTATATGTATCCCTACGTTCGAAACGCGCAGTAGATAATACCAGGGACAACTGATAAAAGGAATGTTCTTTATGTTGCCTGTCGTGTTTCTCTATTTGTTTCTTTCGTTGTTCGAAAAAAAATTCGTTTTCCATGTTTTCGTTTTCTTATGTTCTCGTTTCTTATTTTATTCACGTTTTTTTTAACGTCCTATAGCCATATATGCATGTATATATACATATATATGTAGGCATGTACATATGTAGGTGTATATGAATATATATATATTATTTATATTATATATATATATATATTACACATATAGAGG
>NC_068995.1:48585242-48585973 GCF_001194135.2 Octopus bimaculoides | reverse complement strand
TATATATGTATGTATTTACACACAGACATACATATATGTACATATGTTTGACGGTGTGCATGTATCATTCTATAACTATTCAAGCATACATACATACATCCAGCTAGCCTGAAAGATGTATACCCTACACTTCTCTTCCCTTTTCTTTAATTCACCATCCTTTCCACTCTTTCTCCCACACACGCTAGCTACCAGTATCTTTATCTCTTTGCTATTTCATTTCATTCCCTTATGATTTAACATAAATTTTAAACATTGTTGATAAAACATTAAGCCATACGGTATATCAATCATAAAAATTTAATTTCAATTTTTTTTTTTACCGATAGTATTGTTGGTGTTGTTGGTGGTGAAATAGATGTGAGAGATGAGGGGATTTCTGATGTGTGCAGTATAGATGAAGAACAGAACGTTGTCATAAGTAGAGGCGCTGGAGAGATCTTGAGGTGAGTTTGGGTGAGGGTCGGGGTTTTATTTCCTAAGGTGATTTATAAGAATTGATGAGTGAAACCAATTGGAAATCATAGAGAATCTGGGCCAATATTAAATTGTCTTCTACTTCACCGTCATTTCTTTATTTTATGTTAACATATTTCAGTTTTCTTTTCTGTTCTTGTCTACACTTCTATTATTTCCAACACGAGTTCTCTCAGCCATCTTGTAAAAATCTCTGTGTCTGTCTGCCAGGTCGTATCTATGTCATTCTCTCTCTCTCTCTCTATCTCTCTCTC
>NC_068995.1:48583342-48584824 GCF_001194135.2 Octopus bimaculoides | reverse complement strand
GCGCGCGCGTGTGCATTTGTTCGTCTGTGTTTGTCCCCCCACCATCACTTCACAACCGATGCTGGTGCGTTTACGTCCCCGTAACTTAGCGGGTCGGCAAAAGGTTAGATCGACTCCAGTACGATTAGATCTAATCGACTGGTCTCGATCTAATCGACTGGGTTAGTCAGACAAACCCGCGATATACTGAGTGCGCGATCATTAAACCGCGATATGGCGAGTGATCACTGTCTTGGTAGTGGCAACTGCAATGATGTTGCGATGATGATTGTGTTGATATTGATGGTGTTGACGATGATGATGATGTTGTTGATAATGATGTTGTTGATGATGATGAAGATGATGATGATGATGATGATGATGATGATGATGACGACGATGATGATGATGTTGATGACGATGATGGCAACGATGATTATGGTGACGACGACGACGACGACGACGACGACGATGATGACGACGATGACTATGACGAGGATAACGATGATGGGGAAGCTGAAGCCGATGATAAGGACAATGATCGTTTCTACGATGACGATGCTTGAAAACTTTTTTTTAATATTTTACATAGAAAAATTTTTATTTAAAAATAAATAAATAAATAAATTCCTAAAGTTTTCATTTGACGACAAACAATTGTAAAATCTTGGTATCTGCATGATAGAAGAGGATTTCGGAAATATATTCACATATTCAGTGTTTGCTACGGCGTGGGGTAATCTATTTATCCGGTTGAGATATCATTGGAGAAAACGTGGATTCCGAGTAAACATGGACGCTAAGAATGAAGAGAGAGTCTGTGTGAGAGTATGTGTGTATGTGTGTGTGAGGGGGAGAGGCAAAGAGACCAACTGGTAAATAGAGGTGTGTGCGTGTGTGCGTGGGAGTGTTTCCCTGTTTGTGTGTGTGTGTGCGTATGTGTGTGTATATGTGTGTGTGTGGGTAAGAAAGAAAGAGAACATGATAAAAAGAAGGAAGAGAGAAATGAAAAGGGCGATAGAAATAAAGAAAGAGAATGTGTATTTGTGTTGGAAATCGTGAGTGAGAGAGAGCAATTGGTAATCTTCTTTACTCTAGGCACAAGGTCCGAAGGGGTCAGTCGATTAGATGAACCCTAGTACGAAACTGGTACTTAATTTATTGACTCCGAAAGGATAAAAAGTAAAGTCGACCTCGGCGGAATTTGAACTCAGGACGTAAAGACAGACGAAATACCGCTAAGCATTTCGCCCGTCGTGCTAACGTTTCTTATTTCTTTATTGCCCACAAGGGGCTAAACACAGAGGGGACAAACAAGGACAGACAAAGGGATTAAGTCGATTACATCGACTCCAGTGCGTAACTGGTACTTAATTTATCGACCCCGAAAGGATGAAAGGCAAAGTCGACCTCGGTGGAATTTGAACTCAGAACGTAACAGCAGACGAAGTACCGCTGAGCATTTCGTCCGGCGTGCTAACGTTTCTTATTTTTTTATTGCCG
>NC_068995.1:48581805-48583332 GCF_001194135.2 Octopus bimaculoides | reverse complement strand
TACCGCTGAGCATTTCGTCCGGCGTGCTAACGTTTCTTATTTGTTTATTGCCGACAGGGGACTACACCATAGTGGGGACAAAGAAGGACAGACAAACGTATTAAGTCGATTAATAATAATAATAATAATAATAATAATAATAATGACGATAATAATAATCCGTCAAAACCACAGAAAAATGGTATGAACACGAACCAGAGGTTCTCATAGAAAATGAGAACGGCTGACCATACTACTGAGGCAAGAACACCAGATACGATTACAGAGAACAATAAATAAATAAATAAATAAATAAAAAACAAACAATGTGAAATAGATTTTACAATTTCCTGTGATAGCAGGTTTGATAAGAAAGAACTGGAAAAAGTTGTGCACTTGACACAAAACCCGAAATTCTACCTAAAAGACAGACAGAAATTTAAACTGAAGCACGCTTTGTAGACCAGCAGAAGAGTACAATCCTATAGGAAACCGAAAGAAGATTCTCGAAATTTTAGGAGAATTGTCGCCACACCCCAAGATAAAACACTCGCTAACTAAATCAGCAAGCTCTAGCGAAATAATGGTAATATTTACATTGATAATCTATTTCCTATACCGTAATGAAACACGTGTGGTATGGAATTAACAATTTACCAAATTTTTCAGTCTTTATTTCAATGTATGTGTAATTTGCAAAATATTATGATTCGCCAGGATTTCTATATTAGAATTTCATACACATATTCTATTCACAAGGACACAGCTTTAGATTACAGCCTCTTTCCACACTCTATCTATCTATCTATCTATCTATCTATCTATCTATCTATCTATCTATCTATCTATCTATGCATACACCTCTGTCTGTCTGTTTGTCTATCCATCTATCTTTTTATCAATATATCTATCTACTTATATCATATAATTCACACATATGTATTTATATATGGATATATATACGTATGTATATGTATATGTATATACATATATATATATATATATATATATATATATATATATATATGAGCGTGTGTGTGTGTGTGTGTGTGTGTGTGTGTGTGTGTATATATACGTGTGTGTTTGTGTGTGTGCGTACACACGTGTATATTTGGGTGCATGAGTGTATGAAGAGATGAGTATAAGCATCTCCATAAACACACATATCCAGAATCCCTTGGACACAAACGCACGTGCAGATGAAGAGAGGCGTAAATCAGTTGTCTTTCTTCGTTAAATTCTAGTCTTTAATTTTCAATTAATCAACCAACGACGTTCTACATTCAATTATCTCTCATCCTATCCACCCCATTACCAATTAATAATTTCTTCTCGTTGTCATCGTCGTTGTCGACATCATCGCCATCGACAAGCTGATGATGATGATGATGATGATGATCATTATGATCACGATCATCATATTCTTCTTCTTCTTCTTCTTCTTCTTCTTCTTCTTCTTCTTCTTCTTCTTCTTCTTCTTCTTCTTCTTCTTCTTCTTCTTCTTTATCATTATTATATTCTCTTGCTTTTCCTGTATATTTCCTCCAC
>NC_068995.1:48579839-48581791 GCF_001194135.2 Octopus bimaculoides | reverse complement strand
ATATTCTTCTTCTTCTTCCACCCATTCTCCTCCATCTCATCGTCGTCATCGTCGTCATCGTCGTCGTCATCGTCCTCCTCCTTATCATCATCATCACCATCGTCATCATCCAATTTTCTTCTTTTATCTTCTTCCTCTTCCTACACTGTTTCTTCTTCCTTATACACCCCCACCCTTGTTTTACCTTTACTGTGTTTCATATACCGTTATTTCGGCAAACAAACCATCGCATTAAGCGTTCAAATCTCCATCCGGCGATACACTCATCCATTCTTACATACATACAAGCACACACAATGCTATATGGGTAACTTTCATCCTAGGCTTAGCTCCATCCATCCATCCATCCATCCATCCATCCATCCATCCATCCATCAAAACTTTCAACCATCCATTATCGAGTCAACTAACCATCCCTGCCAAGCAACCATTGAAGCATATAAGCAGACCCTCAAACATCTACCTATTCATCCATTCATTCATATACTACACACACGCACAAACACACATACACACACACACAAATGCACACACACACGCACACACGCGCACACACACACACACACACACACGCATATATACATATACGCTATCATAAGAATACATGCACTCATCCATCCATCCATCTTTTATATATCCACCCATCCATATATCCATACATCCATCTTATTCATTAATCCATCCATTGATCCATACATACATTCATTTATACACCCATCCATGTTGCCTATATACCTGCATATATCCATGCGAGCATGCATGCATCCATCCATCCATTCGCCCATACATACATATTTACATACATAAATATATACATACATAATACGTACGTACATACATATATACATATATTCGCCAATAATCCATCTATTCAGCCATTCAGCTATCCATCTATCCTTTTATCCACCCAAACACACGCCCGCCAATCCATCGATCCATCGGCACATCACCACCATCTCCTCTTTACATAAGGTCCAACCTTTCCCCATTCTCTGTCCCTCTCTCCCCTTCTCCTCCTCCCCCCCGCTCTCTTTCTCTCGACTGCGCACCACCTATCCTCCTACCCGCGTATACTCTTATAATCTTTATCTCTTCCACCCACACACGATCTCGCTGCAATATCTCTCCTTCTTCTTGGCACACGCTAATTGTCCATGCCATGTATTTTGTTTTATGCATTTTGTCCTATTTAAACTGTGTTTCTTTTTAAAGATTTCTTCAACCGCAACTCCGTCGCTCTCTGTTCTCCGTGTCCTCTTTCCATCACTTTCTCGCAGTCTGCCTATCTGTCTGTTTGTCTAGCATTCCACTCTGAATCTCTCTTCCACCATCCCTCTTTCGCTAGTTCCTTTTCTGTCCCTCTCCTCGTTTCTCTCCTTTTCTCAACATCGAATTCTAGTCTCTATCCAAAACACACTACCTAAGCGCACTGCTTTACAGCCAGTCAACCAGCCAGCCAGCCAATCACATACACACAGACAGACTGACGGATAGACAAACAGACTGATAGAGAGACAGACTGACGGGCAGATAGACAGACATGCGCTCAAGATATTTATTCCTTCTGCTTCTTTTACTCTTAAATGCTCTAGAACTAACTACAACATTAAAATTACCGCCACCATCAGCACCACCACCAACATCAACAACAACAGCATCAACCACAAACCTCAAATCACAAACCGCAACCACAGACACAGCCACCACAAACAAGACAACTACCACGACTACAGAAACCTCAACATACCACCCCAAAAACAAGAGCTGCTACTACTGCTGCTACTACCACCGCTACCACTACCACCGCTACCACTACCACCGCTACCATTACTACTGCTGCTACTACTACTACTACTACTACTACTACTACTACTACTACTACCACCACTACCACCACCACCACTACTACGACTACAACGACCACCACCAACACCAACAACACCACCACCTAC
>NC_068995.1:48578883-48579669 GCF_001194135.2 Octopus bimaculoides | reverse complement strand
CACCACCACTACTACTACTACTACTACTACTACTACCACTACTACCACTACTACTACTACTACTACTGCTGCTGCTGCTGCTGCTGCTGCACAAAGAACATTTCCCCTTAAAATCTCCGGCACAATAAAACAACACAAAACAATGCATAAGACCAAAAAAATGAAAATAAAATAAAATAAAATAAATATGTAAACTAAAAAAAGAAATAGTAACAAATAAACAAATAAATGAATATGCGATTTCGTTCAGCACTCCGATTCCACAATTGCAGTCTTCCTCTTCCCTCTTCCACGTATCCAGGATCCACACACCGCCCTCTACACACTCGCAATTACTCTCTCACACTTATACACACACTAACATACGCAGAGACATAAACACACACACATACACACACGCACCTACACTCATTCGCATACATACCCATATACAGAAATGCATACATGTCCACAAGCACACATGTTCAGCCATACACACACACACACACACGAACGAACACGAATACGCACGCCCCCTACATCAATTACTTTCACTCCTCCGCGCTTGTCTAACCACTTCAGCATTAGCGTCAATGTACACAGACACACTCACGCATATAGATATTGACATACGCACACATTCGTGCACTTACACATATGCATTCGGAGATCTATATATATGTATGCATGCATATCCATATATATATATATATACATATACTATATTACATATTATATTCGTATATATTATAAATATATATACATACATACGCACACACGTGTGTATATATATATATATATATATAT
>NC_068995.1:48576130-48578150 GCF_001194135.2 Octopus bimaculoides | reverse complement strand
CACACACACACACATATATATATACATATATATATATATATTCATCCGTGAAGCAACCGCCGTTGTAAAATCGTCTTCCCCAAAACGACGACCATTGCCAGTCCCATTCGTAGGCATGGTGGTGTTGTTCTGTCCCACTGCACAGTACATCGGGTAGAGGGGTTTCTCCTATAGTTGTTTGACGGAAGAATGACTTGAGACCCAATAGCATCTATCCGTCCAACACACCGACCAACCAACCAGCTAACAAACCATACATACATGCATGCTGGCGTGGCTGTGTGGTAAGAAGCTTACTTACCAACCAATTGGTTCCAAGTTCACTTCCACTGCGTGGCACCTTGGGCAAGTGTCTTCTACTATACCCTCGGGCCGACCAAAGCCTTGTGAGTGGATTTGGTAGACGAAAACTGAAAGAAGCCCGTCGTATATATATGTATATATATATATATATATATATGTGTGTGTGTGTGTATGTATATATATTTATGTGTGCGTGTCTTCATGTTTGCGTTTATCACCCCACCATTGCTTGACAACCAATGTTGGTGTGCTTATGTCCCAGAAACTTAGCGGTTCGACAAAAGGCCCGATAAAATAATTACTGGGGTCGATTTGTTCGACTAAGGGCGGTGCTCTAGCCTGGCCGCAGACAAATGTCTGAATTGTGTAGAAGAGTAAGAGAGTAAAAGACTAAAAGAATATACATGCATATCTATCTATCTATCTATCTATCTATATATATATCTATATCTATCTATCTATCTATATATATATATATATATATATATATATATATATATATATACATATATATAGATATATATATATATGCACGCTTTCCGTAGCTCTGTTGTAGGAAGCTTGCTTTCCAACCACAGGGTCAGTGCTCCAGAATAACTGCGGTCCAATGACAGAAACAATTAAAACACAAAATGTAATAGAATCGCTACTGCCCCCATTAGCACTAAATCTTTAAACACTAAATGTACTTCAAATACTAGGAGTACCAAACCGACCAGTTTTACTCTGACCGTCACCACTGCCAATTCTTGTACTGCGAGCTGCTGCATTATCATAACCACTAACCAAATACTATAAACGAGACTTATTCAACTACTAACATTACCTCTATTGCAAACAGCCCAAACTGTTATCCCTATTTATGACAGTTACCAGAACCTTCACCAATATTATGCAGTCAATACCGCAACGAAAATATATGCCACTTCGTATACTTTCATCGTTGCCGATTTGTCTCTACGATGAGGAAAACTACCTCTTTTGAAAGCAAACTGCCTCTAACTAATACTAAGTATAACAACAGCTAATGTTACTACTACAACGGCCTTCATCCCGCAACGCGAACACCATCACAACTACCACTAGCGCTACCATCATCTCACAACCACTACCACCATTCTCAACCACACATTATGACTATTACCACTGCAACAACCCTACCGCCACCATTACACCACTATTACCACTACCACCACTACCACCACCATCACCACCATCACTCCACAACTACCACTACCGTCACTATCACCATCATGACCCCCACGACCATCACAACGACCACCACCGATCACTACTGCCTCTACTACAAGATGTACCTGCAAAACCACCATTGTTACACCGCGACCATCAGCACTACTACAACCAGCTCTACTACAGCCAATACAACAAACGTTGGCGCTGCCTCTACTATCACTACAATGGCCTATACTAGCATTACCACTACTATCGTGAACCATCATAACTATTATTATCATCATAACCTTCCCAGCTGAATCCTATGAAAGAGTCTCTAGGTAGTCACCGATTGTACTAGAAACAGCAGCTAAATCTTCTTCGATTCACACCCGACTGTCTTAGAGAACGACATATTTAGTGAATATGGTCAGGGGTTTCCTCGACATGGAAACAAGCTAGTTGATCACACCGCCACCGCCACTGCCACCGCTGCCGCCGCCGCAACCGCCGCCGCCACCACCACCACCACCACCACCACCAC
>NC_068995.1:48574567-48575302 GCF_001194135.2 Octopus bimaculoides | reverse complement strand
CATCGTTACTGTTCCAGTGTTGTGCGAAGAGAGAGAGAGAGAGAGAGGGAGAGAGAGGAAGGGAGGGAGGGCGATGGAGGGAGGTGGATGAAACGGTTTCGGGCGCTGTTCTCTTCCTTAACAAAGGAAATTATGTTGACGACAGCAGCATCGCATCATTTTTATATTCTTTTCTTTTGTTTTTTTATTATTTCAACCGAACCGCGCTCCACCTCCCTCCCAACACTTTCTTCCACCTCCCCTTGTCTGTCTACCTCTCTGTAGCTCTACCTCTCTCTCTCTCTCCCTCTGTCTTTGTGTCTCACTCTCGCTTCTCACTCACTCACTCTCATCCTAACCCATTCACCACTCTCGTCTCAACGTTCGCTCTATCTTGTATGTATGCCCTGCCTGCATGTTATCATGTCTTTCGTTGTTCCTTCAGTATACGCATTAATGAACACATACTCGCTCTTCTCCTCTCCCTCTTCTCCTTCTTGCCTCCCTATCACTCTCTCTTTCACACATGCACTCGCTCTCCACATTTAACCCCTCTCTCTTATTCCTTTCCCTTATTCCTATCACTCTCTCTCTCTCTCTTTCACTCACTCACTATATATGTTTGTGTATGTGATTTAACTTATTTGCATATAGGTCCAATTCTACGAATAACTGGCTCTGTTTCTCCTTACTTTTCTCTGGCTCTCTACCTCTCTATGTGTGCGTACGGACATACGGCTATATATATATATATAT
>NC_068995.1:48573871-48574417 GCF_001194135.2 Octopus bimaculoides | reverse complement strand
CATACATACATACATACATACATACATACATACATACATACATACATACATACCCTCACGCACACGCGCGCGTGCACAGACAGAAAGACACACATTTATACGTATATATATATATATATATATATGTATATATACGCACATATATAAATCGACCTATCTATTCATACGCCTGTCTGTATGTCTCCATGATTGCCTTCATTATCAGCTATATAATTATATCGGACCTTCTCTCGTATTTGTATTTTCATATTTATTATTCCCCCCTCCATCATCACCACGTCCACCACTACCACCACCACCACCACCATCATCATCATCATCATCGTCATCATCATCATTATCACCACCACCGCCACCATCATTACCATCGCCAATAATATCTTCAGTTCCCTTCTGGATACTTCTGTCCCTGACTTCATCTCAAAATCCACACTTCCACAACCCTCACCCACAACAATACCCTAACGTCTCCCTCTTCTTTCCCACCCACAGAATCTTTTTTCTCCTCTCCCCCACGTCATTCCACGTCTCAGACCGCTTTCTCCT
>NC_068995.1:48572404-48573766 GCF_001194135.2 Octopus bimaculoides | reverse complement strand
CACTCTACTCCTACAAACCCTCATCTTCTCCTCGGTCTACACTTAAATACCCTCTCAACCACCCCAGTCACACACTCACTCGCTCTCTCTCTCTCTCTCTCACTCACCCGAACATCACCGCTTCACTATCGACCATCGCACGTCTCCTCCCTCGATACCCCTCCCTCATACCACTTCCTGTGATCGTTAACGTACGAAACGCTCGCAATGACGTCACGAAGTGTCTGCGGTTTCCATTCCTCCCTCCGTCCAACACTTTTCATCTCCAAACAGGAACCACACTGTAAACCGCAAAGAGAGTTTCGCAGTCCCTGCGGTTTCAGAGAAGCTTGACAGTAGCAATTTGACAATTTGCAATCAATGTCTAGCTTTCTAAACGTGGTAGCTGTCAATGTGCTTTTCATTCTTGTGGCTTTCGGAATGTTTGTATTTATGGATTTTTATTTTATTTTTTCCCCCATTCTTTGAATGGAACTTGTTATTATTAAATGGGTCTTGAGATTTCATTTACGAGGGGGAAAAATTATGTTGTGGTTATGATTGTGCGATTTCTTGGGGGTTATTTATGTGAATAGCCTTGTGCTTAAGTTTGTCAATATTGTTATGATTATACTATTTTGCGGATTATTAAATTCGGTTTTGTGTCTCCTGTAAATTTCCATTCTACTGCAAGCGCTAAAATTTCGATTTGCTTCCAAGCCAAATCGTGTAAAAATCTCTTTCTTTGCTTGAATGGCATTATCAACTGCCTGGTTAAACCCAAGGCGTATCTTGACACCGGACAGAAGAACAAGAAGTAGACACAGAACGAGAGGCTTCTGTAACATCAATAGCCTCGGTTTTGCTTGAAGAAACGGGTGAAGCATTAACTAACGTTTGCTAAATTTGATAGAACCGTTTGGAAGGTATGTCTGAGGACCTGGCAACCACAGCTCACATGAACAAATGAACAACGAAATGGATTGACGGGTGGATGGATCGATCGGTGGATGGGTATTCGTTATTATAGATATTGTATTTAAATCTAGAATCTTCTTTCCGGCTGTTGTATGGATCTTGTTATTATATTTAGTAAGGAGTAAACTTTTGATAGAGTTCATGGATTTATTGCAGTTATATTTATCGGTATAGGAGACTTTTGTGAGTGAAATGTCTTGTTGAGGTTATTCGGTACTACCTCGGTTTTCGAACAACTCTGATAGCGAATAAATCGTGCTATATATATATATATATATAGAGAGAGAGAGAGAGAGAGCGATAGATAGATATATAGATATCAAAATAAGCAACAAGGATATCCAAAGTTAATGCAATACGATCGTTTCATGCGACTCCATTTATTTAAGCAATGTGAACATTACA
>NC_068995.1:48569295-48570246 GCF_001194135.2 Octopus bimaculoides | reverse complement strand
TATATATATATTCGTATAAACATAAAGAGAGAAACTGAGTGAATGAGAGATAGAGAGAGAGAGAGAGAGAGTGAGAGAGAGAAATATATATGCATAAAGATGAGGCTATCTATGTGTGTATAATTCAGAAAATACATAACCACATAATCACAAAATTTACATCAGCAATATAATTGATACATGCAGACATATATATGTATAATATATATATATTTGTTCATATATATATATATATTTATATGTATATATATATGTATATATATACACATGTATATACATACACACACATATACACATATATACATACACACTCACATATTAATGCATAGTCACACATAGAAAAAGACGCGCACAATGTTGTATCTGAATCGACTCCCTCCCCACCCCCCGCGTCTTATTTCCTTCCTTCGTTCCTTGCTTCTACATATTTCATTATTTTTTTTTCTTTTTCTCCTGTAACCATTACATATATTTTTTTTTCTTTAGACTTTCTATATATTGTTCTGTATACATGAGTCTTAACCATACGTTTTATTTCTACGATTTTATTGGTTACATTTTATTAACCTTATTATTCGCTGTGTTTGATAAATGATGGCGCTTTTCTTTGTTCTAGCAGCCTAGCAATAGAAAGTCATGTGGCAACCATTGTTTCTCCTGAGCTTAATGTACGCCAGATATTGACGGCAATTCTTCCTGTCATTACGATTCACAATTTCTGACAATATTATTTATATATGAGACTGATTCTTCAACGTGTTATTCCACTACTTTCGTTGCAGATGTCTTCGTTCTCCGTCGTTTTTGTTTTTTGTTTCTTGTGTGTATGCGTGTGTGTATGTGTACATAACTAGATAAGTGTGTGTGTTTATGCATGTATATATCTGTGCATACATGTATAATTATACATGAATATGTACATATATATACATGCACACACATATATATATA
>NC_068995.1:48566759-48569097 GCF_001194135.2 Octopus bimaculoides | reverse complement strand
ATATATACGTATATATATATATCGAGAGAGAGAGCGAGAGAGACAAAGTGACTGACAGAGAGCTGTGTGTTTGTGCATATGTATATCTATATATCTGTGTATACACATATGTACATATACACATACATGTATACACACCCACACACATATACATATATATATATACATATATACACACATCATCGCTCTCTCAATCACACACACGCATATATCATTTTTTGTTTTATTTTGATGTGTGTTTGCATTGTTGTTAAATTTTTTTCTATTTATTATTATTTCATTTACCGTCGGCGTGTTGTAATAATAATCTCCACATCAATAATGGTTTCTAATTCCTGTACCAAATCAGTAGTATTTTTAACGAGTGGGTTAATCGATTGCTTCCAATCTTGAATGCGATTGATACTTTATTGTATCGGTACTACACATGGTGAACTCCGAAGTTGATCGAAGTTGAAGTTACAACATAAATTGTAGGAACAAACATCACGCAAGATTTTGACTGATGCAATAAGTGTGCGAATCAGAGAAGGGAATATGTTCAATTGAATCATAATTAATTGATCCTCCTGTGATTTCTTTTACCTAAAGCCAGGAACTTCTCAGCACCTCTTCGTATGTCTTGTAGTTGCAACATGCGTTCACCTAGCTGAGAACCATATTACACAGTCTGTTACGCTGAAGTGGCTGAGTCATCCGTTATTACTTTTAGATTGTAAATTGGATTTGTGGGTGAATTAGCAGGGTGCCGGGTAGAATACTGTTCGATAATTATTCTGACATTCTACATCCTGAACTCAAATATATCCGAGCTCAGCTTTGCTTTTCATCCTTCCTGGGTCGATAAAAATGAAAGGACATGCTAATCCACTGTCGTATTTGTATCGGCTCAGTGCGATCTGAGTTCAAATCCCGTCTTGGCCGGTATGGGTGGCAGACTCAAATTACAGCTCAGTTTAACATCGTCTCCTGACAGCCGACTGTGATTTTAGTGGGGTCCATTTTGTTGCTACAATCGGACCAGTTTCCGGTTTGAGAGTACCTTCCTCGCTCCCTCCCACCTGACCCACAAGCCATATAACAGGCTATCGACAATGCCTTCCCTGCTGAGTAAAAAAAAACTGTCTTCTCTCTTCAGTAAAAGAGTAAAAGCGAAAAATGACAGGGAAGTACTAGAGTTTGTTGTTGTTGTAGTTGTTGTTGTTGTGGTTGTTGTTGTTGTTGTTGTTGTTGTTGTTGTTGTTGTTGTTGTTGTTGTTGTTGTTCTTCTTCTTCTTCTTCTTCTTCTTCTTCTTCTTCTTCTTCTTCTTCTTCTTCTTCTTCTTCTTCTTCTTATTCTTCTTCTTCAATCTTCTTCAATCTTCTTCTTCCGCATTCTCTATCTCTATCACACATTATTCTCTCAAGCAATCTCTTTCGAAGAAATCGGCTCTGTTCCAACATGGTGGCGGAAGGGACCCAGCAAATTTTCAAATGCACAAGGCACGTCATGTGACTCAATGACACCCTCACAACTTCAGTAAGGGCTCGCTTACAAGTAACTACGCAATTTCTTCAAAACTACTTAGAAATTCAATATTCTTCTTCAACCTTTACACAAAAAATATCAGCCTTTGGCAAACCGCGGCCCTCGGGACATTCTGTATGGTAAGCCTACCAAAAAATTACCTAGAATATTTTTAGTAGTGATGCTCGCTTTATAATGAGGTATATCTCATCCGACCCCCTTCTCGAAAATTGTTGTCTATGACTGATATATGAGAAGCGTGCTTTCAATTCTTTACATTACATTTTTACGGAGGAAACATGGCAAAAATAAATAAATAAATAAATAAATAAATAAATAAATAAAATAAAAACAAGAAAAAAAAATCCCTGCCACTTCGCATAATTTATGCTTGGAAATTGAAATTTTCGTAAGAATACTTTTGCGAACTTATAAAATAATGTATTAAGCAAAAATGAAATAGAATTTTTCGTCTCCTTGTTACCGGTAGCATATATTTTCCAAACCAAGATGATGGCGAAATTATCGCCAGAAGTCGGATTTTCAATCATATTTTTAGCTCAGCGGGCGTTCGTTGTTCCTTTTCATTATAGAAATGGTGTCTCCACATGCCTACCAATTCATTATTACTTATACAATATATTATCGCATATTTAAAAAGCACAAAATTATTAATATAGAAATAGGTATCACAATTTATTGGACGTATCTGTAAACAGTTCCAGGAAAATATATTATCATGTATTTTAAGGAATATATATCTGTAAAAGCTCCAACAGCAACGTGAATTATTCTTATCATTTCATTTTTTTTTTTTTTTTTTTTTTTTTT
>NC_068995.1:48565520-48565989 GCF_001194135.2 Octopus bimaculoides | reverse complement strand
TATATATATATATATATATATATATATATATATATATGTATATATATGTATGCATTTAAATATACATATATGTGTGCGGATATATTATATTTATGTGCATGCATACACATACACATATACACGTAGAGTAGGGACAGAATAAAAATCGAAAAACGAAACCCGACAATTCTTAATTCTTAATTTAAAGAGAACAAAATTACTTGGAGATGGAAATACTCATCCCTGGGGCTAAGGAAGGCATTGGTGGGTGGTAAATTAGAGAGGTGTGGGTAGCATAATTTGAGGAAAAGGTGGAGATTGAGGACAATAGAGCGGAAGGTGAGGCGCTGGGGTTGGAAGTGTGTTCAGGAAGGGCTTAGAGAGTGTCGGTAAGAGGTAGTTACAACAGGGAGAAGCATTCCAGGTTTGATGCATGTAAGAGAGAGAGAGAGAGAGAAAGAGAGAGAGAGAGAGAGAGATAGAGAGAGAG
>NC_068995.1:48563368-48563728 GCF_001194135.2 Octopus bimaculoides | reverse complement strand
CCACCACCACCACCACCACCACCACCACCATTTACCTTTATCTTTATAACCATCATCAACAGCATTACCGTCTTCATCATTGTTATGGTTGACAACCCCATTACAACACCCCCACCACGACCGTCGCCACCGTCGTCATTATCCTTATAACCGTCAATACGACCAGCATCATCACCGTGGCCATCTTCCTCATCATTACATTCACCACCACCGCCAACACCACCGCAATGATCGTCCGCATCATCCATATTAACATTAACACTAACGCCACCATCATCTCCATCACTGTCATCGTCATAACCGTTATCGCTAATACGATGACAACGACGGCGACGACGACGACGACGACGACGACGACGA
>NC_068995.1:48560475-48562406 GCF_001194135.2 Octopus bimaculoides | reverse complement strand
ATTAGCGCCAAGCGCAAGTCAGTCAATGTTGCTGACTGTATTTTATATATAAAGCTATATCATTTTAAGGTCTGTCCAGAATTGCTTCTCTTAGATAATTCCCATTGATAATAACTGAGGAGCTTTAAACATTGATGTCTGGAATCCCGGTAGATTGTGATTCTGGAGAGATATGGTGTTTTTATACCTCTTTACTATAAGAGAAAATTTTCTCCACGGTAACTGCAGTGACTTTGCCTTTTAGCATTTGAAAAGTCACAAACATTTTAACTAGGCTAAACTTTGTTTATGCCTAAGTCCTGCTCGGCGCTAATATTGAATCAAGACCAAATTATTTGTAAAGAATTTAACAGAAATTTTACTGTAATAATTGATGTGATTAGAATGTGACAAGTTAAAAAAAAAAGAGAAAAAATCATAAGAAGGATTCTGCAAGCTGAGCCAACCGGAACGAGACCTAGCAACAGAACAAGAACGCGATCATTGGTTAATAGCCATAAACTCAGTTCGTCATCTTTGTGGATCCTAGCCGGAAAGTGCATTGATAGATGCTTCTGATAAGACCTTATGGAAGAGGTACCTGAAGACTCTACCTTCACGACTCTTCTAGGAATAGGGACGGAGAAGATGAATGGAGGATTGTTGCAAAAGCTTTTAAATATATTTGATGTAGTTGAACTGTTGAATTAAATACAGATTCAAGGAGAACGTAACTAGCTTCCTCGATTTTAAATCTCCTTTGACTGCCATGTAACGTATTACGCTAGTTACTATTGTTGATTATTTTATTGTTGTTATTATTGGTTTTTAATGCTCGCTGCCGCCGCCGCCGCCGCTATTGTTTACATTTTAAGCATTGTTAGTCGTGATCTGTCGTAACTATCGTACATAGAATGGCGTTGTGAATGTTGTGATGTTCAGCACGTTTACAACAGTCCGGATGTTCCCAGCGTAGTGCTCTTCTTGAGAATCGTATGGTGCGCTTTCAAAACAATCGGAGGTTTTATTGTGTTGGGCAGATTGCAAAGCTGTTGGCTTTCTATAGACTTGGTCACAGCAGGGCTGTCATTGTGGTCGTAGCGAGTCCGGATATCGACTTCATATGTAAAGATTTTGATGAGACCTCAAGCGAGAGAGAGAGAGATAGAGAGAGATAGAGAGAGAGAGAGAGAGGAGGTGAGAAAGGAAGAAAATGTACTATGACCTGAGATGAAGAGAAAGAGATAGGGAGGTATACAGGCCATATCCAAATTAATGAAGCCACTCTTCGTATATGTTTATCTCTGTCTTTCTCATTCTCTTTTCCTTCTAACCTCACTTTCTGTCTCTCCTTCTCAAATCTCTCTCTCTCTCTCTCTCTCTCTCTCACTCACTTTAATCCACATCTCACTCATACTCTGTCCGTTATGTTAAATACGTAAATGCAGCTCAAAGGTCATCGTTTTAAAAACGTTATCAAGATCCCGAGCAATTCGCAGAAGGTCCTCGACTCACTTGCGTAAATTGATTTCCAGACGTAAACACAACAGCATCGGTTATCAAGCGATGCTGTGGTGGGGGCGGATAAACACAGACATAAAAACATGCACATACATATATATACGTATACGACGGGCTTCTTCCAGTTTCTGTCTACTAAATCCACTCACAAGGCTTTGGTCGGCCCGGGGCTATAGTAGAAGACACTTGTCCAAGGTGTCACGCAATGGGACTTAACCCGGGACCATGTGGTTGGTAGGCAAGCTACTTACCACACAGCCACTCCTGCGTATCTATATCTATCTATCTATCTATCTATCCATCTATCTAGCTATCTATCTATCTATCTATATACATATATATATACATACATCCTTATATATATGTGTGTGTATATATATATGTATATACATATACATACATACATATATATGCATATATATATATATATA
>NC_068995.1:48559354-48560223 GCF_001194135.2 Octopus bimaculoides | reverse complement strand
TTTTTTTTCATCCTTTTCATAGGTACTAACCTTGTTTCACCTTATCGAAACACCTCCATTTCCGCTGTGGTGTTGTGGTGTGATGTGAGGATTAAACATTTTTTGACAATGACGTGGAAGAGTTGAATAAGTCTTTCTGTTTATATATTCTTGTTAAGTCTTTTAATCAAAGACGAATGCAAAAGTAAAATAAAAACAATACTAAACAGATAATACAATAAATACAGTGAAATAAAAAGCATCCTAGCAATTACATTCTGTGTACAAAGGTCGAGGTTTGTTTCCCTTTCTTAAATATGTTTTTTGAACTTCCAAAACCTGTCGCTGTATATGGTACTATACTATACATTATTATTATATTATTATTATTATTACTATTATTATCATTGTTGTTGTTGTTGTTATTACTGCTGCTGCTGCCGTCGTCCTTGTCACTTTATTAAATGCAGGTTATTTCTTTTCTCTGGTTATATGGAAGTAAATATTTCAGAGAAAGAAAAGAAGGAAAAATCTGTGTGTATATGTATATACGTATGCATACGTATGCAGCAGACATATTTGTGTGCCTATCTATCTATCTATCTACCTATCTATCTACATCTGTATGTATACATAAATATGTATATTATTGACCGTTGACTGAACACTATTCAATTTTTTTTTTCTCCGTGTTTTTCTCCTTGTCTCCGTATTCTTTCTGTTGAAGAGCGTAGCTCGAAACGTCAAAGACTTTCCGTATTCCCGAGCGTCATACTAATATATACTTTTGTTATTTACACCACCTGTCCTCGTCTGTTGTTATTTTTTGTATATTCTCCCATATATATATATATATATATATACATATTTATGTATACATACAGATGTAT
>NC_068995.1:48557610-48558335 GCF_001194135.2 Octopus bimaculoides | reverse complement strand
ATATATATATATATACATACATACATATATATGAGAAGTGTTAGTATCCAGAAGACGCACGGTGGCAGGTAAGGCTATATAAGTGCGAAAAAAGGACCATACAGCAGCACCACCACCACCACCACCATTAGAACCACCAGGACCACCACCACAACCACGATCATCATTTTCATTATCATCATCATCATCATCATCATCATCATCATCATCCTCACCCTCAACATCATCATCGTTATTGTCGTCATCGTCACCTCCACCACCACCATCATGATCTTCATCACCATCACCATCACCATCATCATGAGGTTAAAGTATATATTTATAAAAAACTAATTTGTTTGTTAACTAACTGTTTATCTAGGAAGTGGAATTTGTAGTGGGTTGGTGGTGGTCATAGATGGACTGGATTTAGCTGTGATGGAGGGAGGAGGCTGGCGTAGGTGGTGGTGGTGATGATGAGTTGATCACAGCACACAAGCGAGTATTTTTGAGGCCATTATTGCTCCTTCCTCTTCTGCTACTACTGCTGCTGCTGCTGCTGCTGTCGTTGACTCTGTTACTACGTGCCACCATGGCGGCACAGGCGGTGGTTATGATGGCTGTGGTGGTGTAGGGTATGGTATGATGGTGGTTGTGTTGTTAGTTTTGATGATAATGTCGGCTGTCTTGTCCATTGTACATCGGTGGAAATTTCATGATAATGGCGGTGTTAGATTCCAGTAGAA
>NC_068995.1:48557036-48557510 GCF_001194135.2 Octopus bimaculoides | reverse complement strand
AGAAGAAGAAGAAGAAGAAGGAGAAGAAGAAGAAGGAAGTAGAAGAAGGAAGAAGAAAAATGATAACGACAAATAGAAAAAGACAAACAAGAAAACATTGCTTCCCATCAGCAGCTCACAGTCAACGTGTTTGACAGATCGATGCATTAAGGTCGCTTAAGTAACTAACCAATGATATTGTCCGCTTGATTAACAGTCCTAATAGGGTAATTGATAGCTGGGCTTGAACACACCAACATCAATACCAATGAAGTGACACCTGAGCTAGCCAGATATGTCTGGCAGGCAAGAATTCTTCAGCCACTCGACAACAATTACGGAGAATGCGGAGCTGAAGCAAGGCAAGTGAGACAGGGGAGGAAAGGAAAGCAAAGGGTAAGGGGAAAAGAATACTTAGGTAGGACATACATATGCATACACACACACACTCACACACACACACACACACACTCACACACATACAAGCACACACTC
>NC_068995.1:48555208-48556824 GCF_001194135.2 Octopus bimaculoides | reverse complement strand
TATATATGCATATATGTATACATAAGTATATAGATCTATATATATATATATATAAATATATATATATATATATCATATAGACATATTTATTTATATATATATATATACTTTTTTATCGATATATATGTATATATAAATACATATGTAATGTATCATATATATATATATATATATATATATATACGAATACACATAAATGCATGGTCTCCAATACATAGATATATACAAACTCGCTAACAAGCATACATGCATAGATGCATACATGCAGAGAAGCATATATCGGCCCGCTGGCGTCGTGTTAAAAAGCGGGGTAAAAAAAAAAAAGGAAAGACGAAGTAATGGACGCCTGTATTCCAACTAACCAACAATAAATGGTCGTTTATCATTGAACAAAATTTGTTGGACGACTTTAATACAGAGCAGGAGGGGAAAAGAGCCGTCATTCAATGTCTTCGCTCGTTGGTGCCACGGGGCCATTCTCCGTTCGCGCCATTCTCTACGATACAATGATAACGACATTCGGTTAGTCTCTGCTGAGACTTTTATCACAGTGAATGTTGTTGTTGTTATTGTCGCTGGTGTTATTGTTGTTGTTCAAGATGACGTCACATTTTTGTAGTCATTCTATTGCTGAGGCCATGTGGCAAGAACCAATTATTTTCATTAGTATCATTGTTGTTGTTGTTGTTGATATTATTGTTGTTGTTGTTGTTGTTGCTGCTGTTGTTGTTGTTGTTGTTGTTGTTTCTGTAATTTATTTTAATCAATAGTTTACTCTATGAATACAAATATATACACATACATAGACACGCATAAATATATAGGCACACGCACACGCATACACCCCCATCCGAATATATATGCATGTATGTATATATATATATATATATATATATATGAAGATCTTTCAGTTTCCATCTAACAAATCAGTTCACAAGGCTTTGATCAGACCCAAGCTATAGTAGAAAACACTTGCCCTATGTACCACGCACTGGGACTGAACACGAAGCCATGCGATTAGGAAGCAGACTTCTTTCTTATCACACAGCCACATCTCCGCCTTAATTCACAACGAATCCCTGTCCTCCAGTAGCATATCAGCATCAAGGAATGTATTGACACAAATGGATTTGTTAAGACGGAATCGAAGGAGAGACACTGACATCCAACAGAACATCGGGAATTTTAGCATTAAGCAGTCTACACTCATCTACAAAGTGAATCCCAGTTGTCGACAATGGACGCGAAAGGCGCAAGACAGAGAGGTTATTAGGACAATACCTGTCTCTAAATGTCCAAACATCACGAGATGCTTTACTGCGTAGAAGTTAATGGCTCGTTACTATATTCTGCAATCTGCTCGTAAATATAATCCATAATCACTTTATAAAGGGGTTATTGACACTGAAATACCGAAATTTTAAACGAAATCAGCTCTCTTGTAGTTACGTTCTCTATTTTCGTTTTGCCTTCTAATAATTTTCAACGCAATATTTGCATAAATACATATGTGGGTGAGCGTGGGCGTATATGTATGTATATACAACTGTGTACGCATATATGTATGTCTTTGTATATATATATATATATATATATATATATATATATATATATAT
>NC_068995.1:48546757-48549959 GCF_001194135.2 Octopus bimaculoides | reverse complement strand
TATATATATATATATATATATATATATGTACGAGTAGGTAGAGATCTGAATGGCTGCAGGGACGTATGCTTCTATGTGCATATACACAGGTGGTGAGCTGGCAGAATTGCTATGCCGCCGGATAAAAAGCTTAGCCTCGTTTCGTCAGGCTTTATGTTGTAAAGTCAAATTCTGCCTAGATTGACTCTGCATTACTTTGTTTCTTAGTCGAATAGATAATTTCCAGTAACTGAGTACTTGGGTCGATATAATTAACTAACTACATGCCTAGCTCAAAATTTCACGACCCGTTCGTATAGTATATATATATATACATACATACATACATACATACTCTTTTACTTGTTTCAGTCATTTGACTGTGGCTTTGGTGGAGCACCGCCTTTAGTCGAGCATATCGATCCCAGGACTTATACTTCGTAAGCCTAGTACTTACTCTATCGGTCTCTTTCGCCGAACCGGACGTAAACACACGAGCATCGGTTGTCAAGCGATGTTGTGAGGACAGACACAGACACACAAAAATATACACACATACATATATGCACATATATACGACAGGCTTCTTTCAGTTTCCGTCTACCAAATCCACTCACAAGGCTTTGGTCAGCCCGTGGTTATAGTAGAAGACACTTGCCCAAGGTGCCACATTCGGTAATATTGTCTTACGGTTGAGTTGATTTTTTATGTATTTCCCTGAAGAGAAGATTACATCCTTCTTAACATCACTCATTTCTTTGGAATGAACCAATTGTAATCTTCGAAACATATGTCGGAAATAAAAGAAATCATTTAACACATGCGTATAACTCCTTTTATTTAATCTTATACATATACATATATACATACATATATATTTTTATATACATACATATATATATGCATATATATATATAAATACATATATATATGTATACACACACACACACACATAAATATTTATCCTTGTTTTCTAAATGATATTTAAGACTGCATTAGTATTTGTAAGTTAGTATTGTTTAAGGGTACGTTGTATTTTATTATATCAATTTTGATTGGACTTTCGCTGGGGTTTTTAAAACAGTATATAAAATGACTTTTGCGAATACGATGAAAGATTTCTAAAATTCGTACTGTCCAAATCGACACACATATACTCAGTTATATTCCCAAACATATACAATGCAAAAACAATCATATTCATACAAAAATGCACACACACAAAGGTAGACAGACGGGTTAATGGATAGATAGACAGATAAGGAGAAAGACAGGCGAAGAGACTGGCAGATAGTTAAGTAAATAGATTGATATGTGGCACATGAATACGAATATTTTGCTGTATGGTAGTGTCTTGAATCTGTATGTGTGTGATTGTGTGATTGTGTATTATTTTTACAGACATCAGATTGTGTGTGAGAGTGTGTGCGTGTGAGTGTGTACGTGCGTATGTCGCAGATACTGAGTGGAACTGAAGAAATTCCAGTACAATATTAGATCTGTCAATAGTGATTATCCAGAATTCCTGTACCAAAATCCTTCCATAGACCAAAATACAATCTTACAGTGTAGGCATATCAAATTTTTGATAGATAAAAAGAACCAAATGTGTTTGTATACGTATGCGTTTTTGCAAATATAACTCGTTGTTATTATGCAAAAGTGTCTTAAGTCCAAAACGTTGATTTTTAAGAAAACGAAAAAAATACTTTCACCATTCCATTTCCTTTTACATTAACATCAGTTTCAGCCTTAAAATAATACTTTGTTGGGTCCATGAAATCGTAACTCCATGCATGTATGATATTTTCAGTTGGAAATTCTTTTGCAAAACTGTTCTATGTAGAACTTACACTGAAGTAGCTGGAGATACAATTGTTTGACCAAAAGAACTGGCTATTGCAAGCAGAATTAAATATTGAAAACAAAGCATTTGGTGAAATTTAGACATACGACAGTTTAACATAATAACAACGAACTGAGTGTAGTCGCCCTGTTCGATTACGAAGTATTTTGCTTCAGTACGCCGGACGAAATGCTTAGCGGTATTTCGTCTGTCTTTACGTTCTGAGTTCAAATTCCGTCGAGGTCGACTTTGCTTTTCGTCCTTTCGGGGTCGATAAATCAAGTACCAGTTGAGTACTCGGGTCAATCTAATCGACTGGCTCCCTTCCCCCAAAATTACGGGTCTTGTGCCTAGAGTAGAAAAGATTAATATTTCGTAATTCTGTTTCCCTACTCCTATGTATGCATCAATGTACATATATGTGTGTATGCGCATGTATGTATGTATATATATATACCGCTAAGCATTTCGCCCGGTGTGATAACGTTTCCTATTTCTTTGTTGCCCACAAGGGGCTAAACATAGAGGGGACAAACAAGGGCAGACAAAGGGATTAAGTCGATTACATCGACTCCAGTGCGTAACTGGTACTTAATTTATCGATACCCGGAAGGATGAAAGGCAAAGTCGACCTCGGCGGAATTTGAACTCAGAACGTAAAGTCAGACGAAATACCGCTAAGCATTCCGCCCGGCGTGCTCACGTTTCTGCCAGCTCACCGCCTTAGAATTAGAAACTAATAATAATAATAATAATAATAATAATAATAATAACAATAATAATAATAATAATAATAATAATAATAATAATAATAAAAGATATAAATAAATAAATAAAGGTAAAACAGAAAAGAGCGGGAAAAGAGAATGAAATTAGTAAGAAAGTAAAATAGCAGGTTACTTTAGTAAAGGTGCAATTTGCTTTACAAAGAGCAAAGCTAATGATTTCACTGGCAGCTATTGGAAAGAAAGAAGAATGAATCGGTGACTGGCCTTGTAATTAACTGCGTGGACACCTCCCAGTCGACATAGAGTCGCCTATTTAATTACTGTCTTCCAAGATCTATCCTTCTTGCAGGTCGTCTGTCAATTAGGTATACTAGTTAGTACGTACACACAGCGAGCTGTGTGTATATCTCTCTCTATTTCAGTATTTGTCTGTATCGTTGTACGTACGTACGTATGCTTATAAGCGCGTATGGATGTATACATGTTTGCATGCATGCATGTATTAGATATATATATATATATGTGTGTGTGTGTATGTATGTATGTCTGTTTATGCGTACACACACACACACACACACACACACACACACATATATATATATATATTTACATAAACATATATAAATATATGCATATAGACACACACACA
>NC_068995.1:48542308-48545559 GCF_001194135.2 Octopus bimaculoides | reverse complement strand
ATATATATATATATATATATATATATATATACACACACACGCACATTTCATTATCAGCGATGCAAAAACATCACAAAAACATCACCGTTCAGTTGTGATCCAGAATGGAATGAAAATTCTTATTCCGTTCTGGACCACAACTACCTAAAGCTTATTACTCTACCTCCAATATTCGCTTGACAACCGATGCTGGTGTGTTTACGTCCCCGTAACGTAGCAGTTCGGCAAAAGAAACGAAAGAATAAGTAGAAGACTTATAAAGACTAAGTCCTGGAGTTGTTTATTAGATTAAAGGCGGTGCTCCAGCATGGCCGCAGGCTAATGATTGAAACAAATAAAAGAATAAAAGAATATATATATGTATGTGTCTATGAGTATGTATATATTATACATGAGTGGCTGTGTGGTAAGTAGCTTGCTTACCAACCACATGGTTCCGGGTTCAGTCCCACTGCGTAGCACCTTGGACGAGTGTCTTCTACTATAGCCTCGGGCTGATCAAGGCCTTGTGAGTGGAATTGGTAGACGGACACTGAAAGAAGTATGTCGTATATATATATGTATGTGTGTATATGTTTGTGTGTTTGTGCGTTTGTGTTTGTCCATACACACGCATGTCCTCATATACACTCGTACATACATATGTAAAAAGAAAGCGGGCAATATTTTTCATTATTTTATGCCTTTATACGTACACGTGTATCGTCGAGTTTATTACACACTTCTTCAGTATCTCAGCAAAAACTGACAGTCGCGTCCTAGTTGCCTTCGTCAAAAAAAAAAAAAAAAAAGAAAAAAGAAAAAGTGAAAGCAATCGAACATTCCTTTGTAAAATCAAGTTAAGAGGATTGTCTATTGAAATTTAAAAATCGAGATATTCATAAATTAACATGTTGCTGCTTTTACATATAACTATGCATAAAACCAAGATTAAATGCACACACTCGCATCTAACAATCCATTCATTCATCCGTCCATACACACGCATATCCATATGCACACTCGTACATAAAGATGTAAAAAGAAAGCGGATATTTTTGATAATTTTATACGTGTTTCGTCGAGTTAAATACACACCTCTTCGGTATCTCGTCAAAAGTTGCAATCTAAATAATTTAACTCTTTGATACACCCCCCCCCCCAGACATGAATATCAAAGCATTTTCTGCCTTCATTTGATATATCACGTCGCTCTGTTTCAGCATCTCATCACTTTTATCACATCCTTCGATGTAACGATTAAGATTTCTATATTTAGTAAGTAGCTGTATATAAAACTATACACGGGTTTTAGTAGGTCTGACCTCTGAATCATAAACTTACAGGTTACGTGTCGTGTACGGCAGCACATTGTGATATCTAACTTACTCACAAGCACACACACACAGATAGCATACATCTGTAATATACCAATAGGTTGGATAGTATATTATATAAAAAGGATTGTCAATATTTATCCAGTCTTATAGTCTTATCCAGTCTTTGAGAGTTATATAATTATATTGGTTATCACATGGCATTAAAGTCTGTCATTATTTATTTTGCTGCTGTTGCTTGCCGGCACTTCGTCGCTTACGACGTCGTGGGTTCAAGTTTATCCAATCAACGGAACAGCCTGCTCGTGAAATTAACGTGCAAGTGGCTGAGCACTCCACAGACACGTGTACCATTAACGTAGTTCTCGAGGATATTCAGCGTGACACGGTGTGACAAGGCTGACCCTTTGAATTACAGGCACAACAGAAACAGGAAGTAAGAGTGAGAGAAAGTTGTGGTGGAAGAGTACAACAGGGTTCGCCACCACCCCCTGCCGGAGCCTCGTGGGGCTTTAGCATTATTTATTATACATATTGCAACCATTCTTTCGCGTCTATTTTCTGATATTTTAAAATTTACGCCAATGGTTAATACCTATGTTAGTCACAGTAGCTTACATAACACAACATGATTGTCTATTAGAGGTTTTCAAGTATTATTTGAATTGTGAATTGAACAACATTATTTCATGATATGGTGTCAGTAAATTACACATAAATTTACTAATATTCTGGCATCTTAATATTTATCTTCGGCAGTTTTCTGAACGGAGACGAACTCCTATCTTTCTTATCTTCCAACAAAATGCCCTGAAACTCTGCCTCCTGTATGTAATTATATGGCTTAGAATTGTAATAGAAATCGGTCATATTATGCTTACTATCACGAACACAAATATCCCTATATTTCTTCCCTCCATCTTTATCGCGGATTTACTAAATCGTATCTCAAAAATCAACAAATATGCACAGCTCTAACTTATTCTACTCCATTTTCTTCAGTTCTTTCTTTATAGTTATCTTTTTCATTATTCTTTTCAAAAAATATAATTCAAATTTTTCTCAACTCTCTCGTTCTCTTTCGTCCAAAAGGATGAATAAAAATATACAGCATAAAATACAAGGAAAGAATGAAAAAGAATAAAGATAAGAAAGAAGTAAAAAAAAAATGAATTTAATCCAATAAGCTGTTGATATGGCATTTTAACTGATGTACTCTTTGACCTTGGTATCTTCCCGGATGTCGGGGCGACAGGCTCCTGTCTGGACGGTATCGTATCAGGCCTTAGCGCCCTCGGTATATTACCCCATCATACTTTGTCTATCCATCTCCTTTCCTCTTAAGCCGCCCAACCCTTCATTGCACCAGCAACAGCGAACTTTCATAGACATATGCATTAAATGGCTGTACATCCCTCCGCTTCGCACACGCTATCACTCTCATGTACGTCTACAGCAAGCTAGACATTCAGACTTCCCCTACCGTACTGCAACCGAGCCAATGTTCATATCTCATCAGACACCGTGACCCTTCTTCAGAAACACATGCATAGAATTTGGTGTTGCACTCATTAGCGTATCGTTTGCACATTGCTATGCGTCGCATCATCTTGAAGGACAGGCGCCAAGATGTTAAAGAACCTAGAAATAACAATAATAAGAAAATACCATAAATCATATACATTCACACACAGACGCACACATATGCACACACACGTATAGACATAAATACTTATATACAAATCTATATGATTCATATTTATATGTATGTATACACACACACACACACACACACACACATATATAGAATGATATCTATATACATACATATATATACATATATATATATACATATACATATATATATACATATACATATACATATATATATATATATATACATATACATATACATACACACACACACATATATAT
>NC_068995.1:48538458-48538880 GCF_001194135.2 Octopus bimaculoides | reverse complement strand
TATATATATATACGTACACATTGAGAGGCACGCATACACACACACACACACACACACACTAACACACACACACACTAACACACACACACATGCATGAATAACATCGCATCCATAAAACTTCTTTCTTGTTGTTGCTTTAGTATTTATTGCTTTCAGACGATTCATTGTTTTCTGTAAAAGCTTCCAATTATATTTTAGATACACAATTTAGGTATGCTTTTATGCTAAAATCGGAAAACGAATTACCAATGGATCTGCTATGTAAAGAGAAATTACAAAAACCTATACGGTTGAGTATACATAATCCGGACATATTTTTCATTTTCTCAATACACACACACACACACTTATGTACAGTCATATTAGATATTCTTCCAATACATACATACATACATACACACACACACACATATATATAGATC
>NC_068995.1:48535966-48536893 GCF_001194135.2 Octopus bimaculoides | reverse complement strand
CTTGTATCACCTGACTGTCTGGATGCTTTGCGTTCTTGCCTCATTCTGTATCTACCTACCTGCCTGTCTGTGTGTCTGTCTGTGTGTCTGTCTGTGTGTCTGTCGTTATTTCTCTCTCTCCGTTTCTCTCATTCTGTCTGTCTGCCTGTTTGCCTGTCTGCTTGCCTGCCTGTCTGTCTGTCTGTCTGTCTGTCTGTCTGTCTCTCTCTCTCTCACTCTCTCTCTCTCTCTCTCTCTCTCTCTCTCTATCTATCTATCTATCTATGTACCAATCAATTAATAAATTTGTGTGCGTTCACATGAGTGTCTGTGTGCTTCTGTATTTACGTCCTCGTGAATATCTGTTTATCTGTGTGGATGTGTGTGCGCATGTATGTGTATGTGGTGTCTTAGAGAGAAAATACAGAGATCAATAAACCGAAAGACTGAGAGAAATAGATAGAAAGAATGAGAAAGAAAGAGGGAGAGAGAGAGAGAGAGAACGAGGAAGTAGAGAGAGATGTATAGAGAGGTGTATTTTAGTTGAAAGACAACGAGAGTGAAAAGCCGTTCGAGGCTGCGATGTAAATAGAATGCCATGACGTTGCACGCCTTGCATTCCCTCGTGTTTAGTTGATGTAAAATAAAGGTGCATATGAATACAGCAATTGATGTAATAGGACGGCAAAAGCCTTAATATTTGATCTGTCTGTCAAATTGAGTCGTTGTCAATGGTGGAAGAGCGATTTGTTGTCATCGAGCGAAAAATCTGTTCAAACATTGGTTTAAGACTTCAATTGAAATGATCTTTCATCGTTGTTGCATTGGGGTTCACTTGATTGCGGTATTAAGTATGGCAGTCACCTTTTAAACCAGTGAAGTGAATGGATGAGTTCCCAACTGAATATCTGTTAAAACTTAAAAGTGTGTCCATCATATACAGATATA
>NC_068995.1:48534137-48535820 GCF_001194135.2 Octopus bimaculoides | reverse complement strand
TATATATATATGTATATATATATATATATATATATACACGTATGTATTTATGTATGTATATGAATACAAATGAAAAAAAAAACAAATACGAAGAGATATAAATGCAACAAATATAGGCTGTGTCGTGTTATTACGTTCTGATGAAATAATAGCAAGCTATATATATATCTCTCTCTCTCCAATTCCCGTTTTTTTAATCTGTCGTTCCGTCTCTCTCTTTAAACTACACAGAAGTATCTTCTCTGTGCATCTTTCTCTCGCTTTGTTATATATCAAAACCAGAATACAAACAATCTGGCACTCACTGTGTGTACGTATTCGTTATAGTTATATATACATACATCTATCTATACATATACACACACACAGCTATATAAGTAGCTGTATATACATACAGCATACCCACACATACACACACACAAATATATATATACTGAGACACACATTGTTTCACTCCCGTATAACTCAGATTTTTTACACACGTACGCGATGTACATGCTTTTAATCCCCAATGATGCTCTATATAATATGTCGTCGAGCAAAGTGCATTTGTAAGTTCGCTTCTCATTGGTCAAGGCTAGTTACGTGATCAGATGTTTTGCAGATTTACAAGAGATCTCCATTATAACTGAAAAAGAGTCGAGGACGATGGTTCGAGCCTATCGATATCGATTCCAATTTGTTCCGTCATTCTACATTAAATTACACTTAAAATACATTATGATTTCTGTCGGCTCGACATGCATTACGGAATGCATTTTGATTTCATGTTAGCTGGAAATTTCTCTCGAGGAACTGGAATATTGTAGCATCAGTTGGAGAAGACATCTGACTTCCTGGGATGTCAGATGTCGCTTCTTACTTCAGTGATGTCTATACCTTAACCAGGCCCTAAGAACAACGTGTCACTCTGTTGGATGCTCTGCCAGCCAAGCCGCAATCCTCTACATTTTGAATATAAACGAAGCAAATACAACAGTTGCAGAAAGTTCATTGAAGATACGATTCACATCGATAAATATTTGAACCACTCGCTAGCCATAATAAATACCAGCGTAGCATGTATAATCACTCAAAATATAAAGACGGGGCTGAACACAATAACGATGTTGGGAAGAAAACGCTTATCAACTATTTTCAATTTACAATTCGTAGTGGTATCTTGTCGTTGATTTCCCATGTCAATTTCGAGAGCGGACAGAAATTTTCTACATTCATTGTTTCCAGTCACATAAGTATATTTTCCTTCACAATGAATGCCAAAAAAACAATTTGGATGATGGCGAGCTTGTTGCATGAGGATGATTTCTGCGGTAGAATTTGATCTGCAAAGCTAAGTTTTCCAGGCAGGTTTAGTTGACATTTATATTATTCAGAGGTGTGTATTTCGTCTGTCATTATATATTGAGTTCAAATTCCATCAATTATACTTTCAAATATGCATACATTGAAATGTACATACCTTCAAATATACATACATATTAAATAGATGCAATCCAAATTGGATTTTTAGTGACAAATTAACTGAAAAACTTATCGTACATACCTATCATAATATTACCTGATTTGACGTATATATATATATATATATACTTATATACATACATATATACATACATGCATATACACGTGTGCCTGTGTGTGTGTATGTACATATATATATATATATCTATATACATATAT
>NC_068995.1:48532039-48532272 GCF_001194135.2 Octopus bimaculoides | reverse complement strand
CCTTAGCTATTTAACATAAACATTCTATGTATAAGTTCGTGTATGTATGTGTATGTATGTGTGTGTGTGTCTGTATGTGTGTGTTTGTGTGAATATGTGTAATGTGTGCTTTGTGTGCATCTTTCTTGTGTGTTGAGACATACATGTATAGAAATTTCACTTATATGCGAATATATATTTATATGTGCGTATACATATAACGCATATATATATATATGTGTGTGTGTGTGTGT
>NC_068995.1:48529438-48530608 GCF_001194135.2 Octopus bimaculoides | reverse complement strand
ATATATATATATATATATATATATACGTATATCATATTTACATGTATGTATATATATATAATATATAATATATAATATATAATATATATATATGTATATTTATATGTATATATATACATGCATATATACATATGTATATATATTTATTTATGTATGCATGCATTTATACATACATATGTGTGTGTGTTTGTGTGTGTATATAAACACACCCAAACACAATCATGTATACATATGCATATATGTATATATGTGCACGTGTGTTTGTGTTAGTGTGAGTGCATGCGCGCGCGCGTTTGTGCGTGTGTGAGTGTGAGTGCGCGTGAATATGTGCGTAGAGGGTAAAAGTGAAATTCTTTTGTAAATTTATAGCGTTTTCACGGTTGAGTGGCAATAGCTGTAAATACCAAATTTTACGTAATGTGCACTTTCTGCATATGAAAAGCTTGTTTGAAATGTAATGTTCTTCCGATATTTATCAAGTCCAATGCTTGAACTGGTTGTTTGTGGAATTGAAGGCAACACATCTTGAGAATCGATTCGGTTTCATAATATATACATACACATACACAAAAACATACGTAGATACATACATACATACATACATACATATACATACACGCATACATACATATATGTAGATACATGCATACATACATGCAAACATACATTCATACTTACAAATATACATACATGCATACACTTACATACATACAGACATACATTCACACATACATACATATATACATACAGAAATACATATATACATGCATACACATATACATACATATGCATATACACACACAACTAGACATATATATATAAATGAATATATGTATGTATTTCTATATATCCATATACATGTGTGTATATATATTACACTTATACACACACATGTATATCCACATATACAGATATTTGGGTATACATGTTTGCTTAAGGTTGCTGAGAGGGAATTCTTGATTGCAGCTTCCTTAACTTCTTTTAGAGATTTTGAATCTATCTATCTATCTATCTATCTATCTATCTATCTATCTATCTATCTATCTATCTATCTATCTATCTATCTATCTATCTATCTGTCCGTATGTCTGTCTGTCTCTCTGTCTGCCTTTCTATCCATCTATTCGATCGATCGATCGATCGACCTCCCCGTGCATATATATATATATA
>NC_068995.1:48522594-48523933 GCF_001194135.2 Octopus bimaculoides | reverse complement strand
ATATATATATATATATATATATATATATACATAAACACACACATATACATATGTATTTTAAAACCTTACATGTCTTTAAGCTAATGAGAAATGACGTTGTCATCATTCGTAAACTCATAACTACATTTACTTTTAACTTCCATGTCCGGTGACCGCATTTTTGTTGCAACTTGAAGGACTCGCTATTCTCTCCCCCACACAATACTGTTTACAACATCAAACTACTTGAAGTGCATGCGCATGTGCATAGACAGCTGCAAATTGTATCGTGTCTCTCTGCGTGCACATCTGTGTATGTCACTCATTATTTCATTCCACCATTATAATTCTATGGAAATATGTACAATTGTATAGTAGTATTATCTATCATTTAACCCTTTTACACACACATACATACACACACACACAAGCACACACAAGCACACACATACACATACGTACACTCACACATACAAACACATATACACGCTTGCACACGCACATATATGCATGTGTGCGTGTGTATATTCTTTTATTCTTTTACTTGCTTCAGACATTTGACTGCGGCCATGCTGAAGCACTACTTCGAAGGGCATCTTAGTCGACCAAATCGACCCGAGAACCCAAGTTTAGTGGACGTAAACAGACCAATACCAGTTGTCAAGCGGCGATGGGGGAGGAGGAACAAACATAGAGTCAAAGACACACACACACACACACATACAATCGTTTCGACCCTTCTAGCATCGTTCATTCTTGATATCACCTGAAGAGACACATCTACACCGAGGGATGCACCTTAACCAGTTGTACAACATCACACCTGTTTTCTCTGTTGCTATCAGCGTTGAAGCGAACGAAGTCGTCCACCTGCCAAGGCCTATGATCTTGTAAATCTGAACTATAAAACAGCAACGACTAGTTCATCAGTTTCCTACCACTTCTACTATTATTGATGACAAAGTCTGAAATATGTAAAGATTTTCACATATCTGAGGCGTAAAGTGAACTCAAGTGCCTCATAATACAATAATGTACTCAACAATCTCGTATCAACGAAACAACAGCCACTTGGTTACACGAACTGTGTGCGAAAAGCTGTCTAAAATTACCATTAAATTGCATTCTTTATCGTCTTAAAACTAAGACGGACACATTTGATGACGCAGTACTAGGAATACTTATTTCTGGGTGGTGGGAGACACCAATGTCAAGATGGCCTCCTCTGGTATGCCTTGATCACAGATCTACCGAATCAGTTTGATGCAGAGCCAAACAACCCAAAATATAGCCACCATCACCATCAACAATATCACTGCAACAAGTAAAATATTCACTACAAAAAAGCGAAAAGAAAAAA
>NC_068995.1:48516083-48516857 GCF_001194135.2 Octopus bimaculoides | reverse complement strand
ATATATATATATATATATATATACAGCCAAGAATAATTAAATGTAACTCATTCCAATATTATTAACGGTCTGGTTCCTTAAACCAGAAAGAATAACTAATATATTAGATATATGATAAAGCTTATCAGTGTAAAATTACTGTCTAATTGAATGCATTATTGTTGCATAAATATTTATTCGCCGATATTCGCTAACGAAGGCACTACAGCTGAGAGAACAATATGGCGTACATTGGCAAAGCTGCCGTTTGAAATCTAATACGTCACTGTACAAAGTAAGTGTAGCCTTGCTTTATTGAAAATCATTTTGTTTTTAGTTTTGTTGTCTCAGTATGTGTCACCCTAGGCGTAACGTTTACACCTACTGAAAAAGAACTTGATGTCTGTGATACGATGAAACGGTTAAACACTGGAGTTTAGATAAGATTCAGCTTCTTTTTACTGCCCGCCTTTGTTGCTGTTGTTGTCGATGTTATTATTATTGTTACTACTACAACAACTGCTACTACTATTACTGCTGCTGCTGCCACTGCTGCTGCTGCTGGTACCACCACCACTACTACTACTACTACTACTAATAATAATAATGATAATACTACCACTACTACAACTACTACTACTACTACTAGAGATCCTAGTAAAGAGTTACCCGTTTGCAGCTGAGTGGACTGGAGCAATATGAAATGAAATGTTTTACTAAAAAAAAAAGACACGCAGCTCGGTCCTGGAATCGATCCCACAATCTAGCGACCGTAAGTGCAGTACCCTCACCACT
>NC_068995.1:48514687-48515709 GCF_001194135.2 Octopus bimaculoides | reverse complement strand
TATATATATATCAACATTCCAATCATATATACTTATATAAGTACATAAAAGTAAACACCCACCCACATGTATATACATGAATGTATGTATGCTTGCATGTATGTATGTATGTATGTATGTATGCATGTATGTATGTATGTATGTATGTTTAAGCTGAAATCTTTTTTGTTTGAATTGTAGCACAGTAAAGTAGAAATCCGGTATGCTTAGGTGTTAGCCAGCACTTTCGATCCCATTTATGAAAGAATACATCATATTTTGAAACTCCTTTTTCCCGTCGGTAGACACCGCTAGTTACAGACCCCCAAAACGCACTGCCATCTTCGTTCATTCTTGAATCTCCACTTCCGCCGTGGTCATTTTTGCATTTGATCCTTTTGGGATCGATAAATGAAGTACCAGTTGCATACTGGCGTCGATCTAATCGACTGGCATCCTCCCCGCAAATTTTGCGTCTTGTGCCAAGTGTAGAAAAAAATATTACTGCCTATTGAGACCGGCAAAATCTTTAGCATTCCATGCAAAATGCTTAGTGAAATTACGTCTGTCTTTGTGTTCTGAGCTCAAATTCAACCAAGCTTGACTTTGCCTTTCATCCATTTCCGGTAGTACCAATTGAATACTGGCCTTGATATAATCGGCTTAACCCTTCCCCGCAATTACTGGCCTTGTGCAAGAATTTGAAACACATATTAGTGAAAGCGGTGAGATGGCAGAATTGTTACTACACCGGATAAAACGCTGAGCGGCATTTCAACCGTCTTTACTTCTGAATTCAAATTCCGCTAAGGCTGGCGTTACCTTTCGTTATTTCAGTGTTGTATGTATATATATTATGTAAATATTTATATATGTATGTGTATATGAAAGAATATGTTTATACATACACATACAAACATATGCATACATAGATAGAAAATAGATTGATTAATAAATATCTGTCTCTCCCCCATCTCTCTCTATACATATACATACATACATATACATATATATATATATATATATATATATATATATATATA
>NC_068995.1:48510847-48514288 GCF_001194135.2 Octopus bimaculoides | reverse complement strand
TATATATATATATATATAAATATACATATGTATATATATATATATATATACATATATATATATACATGTATGTATATATGTATATATATGTGTAATATATCTATGTATATCCATGCGCATATATATGTATTTATGCATATGTCTGTGTGTATTTGTATATATTTACGTACATATGTGTCTGCGTGTGTATGTGCGTACGGATACAAGTCTATTAAGGTCTCATGTTTGAGATATAACTGTTGTTTCGAAAAAAGAGAGAAAAAAATGCTGTCAGCCTCTTCGGATACACTGTTAATTACAGCCTATATTTGATAATTATCTTCACTGTCGGCTGATACCCTGACCTCACCATCTACGGGTGGTGTTGATGCTACACAGTGGGTAGATTTACATAATCTGAGAAGAATGTTTACATTATGGGGCGTAATGTGGCTCCTACAATTCCATTTGGATAACCTTAGCTTGTCAGAAATCTTCTGAGTAATACAAAATATATGAGGTAAGGAGGGCAGAAATGATTGTACATCTCTCTCGCTCTCTCTCTCTCTCTCTATCTATCTATCTATCTATCTATCTATCTATCTATCTCGCTCTCACTCTTTCTCACTCTCACTCTCTCTCTCTCTTTCTCTATATATCCCTCTCATTCCATTTATATATATATATATGTAAGTGGCGGTGAACATTAACTTCATATGTATAAATATATATTTATGTTACACACACACATGCATACATACATACACATATATAAATATAAAATACAGTTCTATATAAGTTCTACATATATGCAAATAATAATAATAATAATAATAATAATAATAATAATAATAAGTTTATAAGCGATCATCGTGTATTGGCTAAAAAAATAGTCTAGGATTGAAGCTTATAATCCCTCGAGAGAAAAAGCTGTGATTTTTGTACACACAAACGCATGCGCACGCACACACACACACACACACACACACACACACACACACATATATAAAAAGAAAAGAATCTGAATATGCAGGAATCTTTCTAAAATATTTATTAACTTTACCGGTTTTACTTATCTAAAAAGAGTTTCAAATGTAAATTACGGAGCTGTTTTTTTTTTTAACAATCTGTTGTGTCAAAAATTAGTTTGCATAAATGTATTCAAATCAAGTGATAGAGTCTTTGACAATGGTAAGAAAATGTTCGGGGCATTGTCAATCCATTGTGATGAGTGAAAAAAAATAGTTTACATAGGCGAAGTGGCTTGTGGTAAGTGGCTTGCTTACCAAACACATGGTTCCGGGTTCAGTCCCACTCTGTGTTCCTTGTGGAAGTGTCTTCTACCATAGCCTCCATATTCAATACATTGCTACGTACGTTTCCACACATCAGATGATTTTAACATCCTTGGGATTAGTACAGTATAGTCTGTATTATTCGTGGGCAACATCGTTGATCTATTTCATCAGGCGATACTGTATAATACGGATAATACGGACTATAATACGGGTAATACGGACTATAATACGGGTAATACGAACTATACTGTACTAATTCCGAGGATACCGACTCTGATGTCAAAATCATCTGATCTGTCGAAACGTACGTAGCGATGTATTAGATGTTTATAAATTCCATCCTGGTATTGTTGTTATTATTACTGGTATCCCTGGAAGAAATGTGTCCAGATTATGTTTGAAGGTACTGGGATCATTTTCCGCTTTGATTTATATGTATGAACGCATAATTTTTATAGAAAGCAAATTCTAGGAATGAAGTCACTCGCCAAAGATCAAGATATATTACTCCTAGAGAATTAATACATTGTGATCCTAAATAAGTTTACATTCGAGCTGCCCTTAACATCGCATATCAAAACATAGACACGGAATTAAGTTTAATATTCCCAGATGTATAAAATATAATTCTGCCTATAAGTTTTGATATGCAAAGCAAGAGAAATCGAAGCCGAGATAGAAAAGTGATTACATACATTACATATATGTGAATATATATACACAGACAGACATATATATGTATATTTATATATGTATATTTATATATGTATATATATATTACGTGTATTTATAAATGCATTTACGTGCGTGGTTTTGTGTAAACATCAATATAAATATAACCTATCTTTCATGTATATGTGTGGACGTTTAGATGTAAGATTCGCGCTAATAATATATCTTGCAGTGTTTTTCCGTTTCTTACAGTTGGATTCTAATTGAATCAATCAGTTCAATGAAAATCTGTGGAGAAATAAAATGAAATTAAGCGATTGATTTGAATCCGTTTACTCCGATTATAATAACAGTAATAATAATAATAATAATAATAATAATAATAATAATAATAATAATAATAATAATAATAATAATAATAATGATAGCAATAATAATAAATATTATTATTATTATCATTACCATTCTAACGTTCTTTTATACGAATTGATTTACGTATATATATATATTTATATAGATAGGTAGATATAGATAGAGAGACAGGTATACCCACACATATATATAAATAAACATGTGTATGTGTATATATATATATATATATATATATATATATATATATATATATATATATATATATACACATACATACATATATACATTTATGAGTGTTTGAGCTTGGAAATTATTACATTATATTTGTTTAGGGTTTTCACTGTTAATAATTATTGATCTGACCTCGTAGCAAACATCTATGTGTGTTACGTCTATGTTTTTTCGGTTGATGGGTGGTGAGGATTGTTGCTGGTGAGTATTTTGATTGCGCAAAATCTTAAAATACCCAACATCATCTACCAGATTTGTATTATATATGTCCCTCGTTACTCTGTCATTAACCTCTCTCTCTTTCTATCACTGAACGAACTCTTGACTCAACAAACACTACAACATATTCTCCCTGTGTTAGGCTAAAGGTTACCCGAAATTCTTATTTGAAGTGCATCTCCAATTGTTCGTATGTTTATCGTTTATCTAATTCATTTATATATTAGCAATACAAATTTCCCTATCCTCGTTACTGCTTCTAATTCGACCCACGCCATCATAACCGACTTCATGTTTATAATGAATACATACATAAACCACACACATACACACATCCACAAACATACAAACACACAAGATTGTTCACAGACACATGTATATACACATATACACGCATATATTGAGACAGATAGATAGATATATAGATAGATTGATAGGCATATATAAGTACACTCATACATGCTTATATACATTCTTTTGCACATACGCATTAAATATATATGTAGATATATGTGCGTATGAGTGTGTGTATGTGTTTGTGAATATTTTTGATGTGTAAAATAAGTATGAAATTTATGTTTATGTACATGCATATATACAGATATATTCTTATGCATATATATATATATATATATATATATACGCATATGTATAAGTATATATACATACA
>NC_068995.1:48508558-48509480 GCF_001194135.2 Octopus bimaculoides | reverse complement strand
TATATATATATATATATATATATATATATATATATCTTTCAATCCATATATCTACACACACACGTACAGACACAAGAACACATTTGCACACATGCATATGTATACATACATACATACATACACACACTCACACACACTCACAAACACACACACACACACACACATATATATCGGTGTGCAAGCATACACATTCATATCTATACATGTATACAAATATGCGTATCTAACCAAAATCAATTTTGAATTACTCTTATACGTTATCTCCATATATATAGTTTTTTTTATTTCTTGCTTTCACTACAGAATCGAGTATGGCTCTCTATGTCTTTGGTACAAACAGATTTTTTTCTGTATTCTATTGAAAATTATTCTATTTACTCCATTCCATTGAAAACTAATATATATATACACTGCCTAGCAGTGATATTTTCGGTATGTTTTGTACATGAATAAATTTTCCGATTGTGTTAGAATTTTTTTACTTCTTTCCGTGTTAATCATTGGTATTGCAACTATCATTAGAAAGATTATTTCTGCATTCAAACAACACATTTTGGTTATCTATATTTCCATAGTTTGGCATTTCCATAGTGTATCCAGTTCTATTAACGTTACATTATCTTCTATATTGATTGATTCATCGGCCAGGATAAATTTCCTTTCGTGTTGTTACTTAACAACAACATCTGGTTGATTCGTCTTTAATATAATGTTAGACTACACAGCTATGCTTAGTCCTCGTATTCGGTTTATGTAGTTTCGCTCAATATTAACATATTTTGCGGCGCACAAGTCGAATTTTTGGGACCAAAACTTACATTTAAGTAGGTCAGTGGACTTAAGTAGGTCAATACACAAAAAGAATGTGGAGGACGAATAATTTCATATGTTTATATATATATATATATATATATATATATAT
>NC_068995.1:48507481-48508104 GCF_001194135.2 Octopus bimaculoides | reverse complement strand
TGTGTGTGTGTGTGTGTGTGTATGTTTGTGTGTCTGTGTTTGTCCTCCATCATCGCTTGACAACCGATGCTGGTGTGTTTATCTCCCCGTAACTTAGCGGTTCGGCAAAAGTGACCGATAGAATAAGTACTAGGCCAACAAAGAATAAGTCCGGGTGTCGATTTGCTCGACTAAAGGCAGTGCTCCAGCATGGCTGCAGTCAAATGACTGAAACAAGTAAAAGAGTAAAAGAGGTACAATTTTGTATAAATCTTCTCTCCGTTGTTAAGAAAATACCAGTAATATATGCGGTAGTGTCGTACGAGGCTTCGCTTCCTTACATCAGCTTTTCTGAATTTATCTTTGTGTATCTAGAAATAGAATTATAAATGGACCTGATTAAATATGACATAAAATGCGAGCACAGAATGCATTATTACATTACAAAGAATCACTCGAGATACGTTAGATTTTATGAAAGTTTGATTAAAACAATATAAAAAAGGTTTGAATAATGTTTACACACGTGCTTACGAAGACGCATGCATTCGCATGTAAGCATTATTGTATAGAAACATAGAATTACACAGGAAAAGACAAACACGCACACATGTATATATATATATATATATATATATATATTT
>NC_068995.1:48500970-48507471 GCF_001194135.2 Octopus bimaculoides | reverse complement strand
ATATATATATATATATATATATATATATATTTTGCGTAGTTCGTTGAATGCATATTTGCTTTTCGTTGAAGTGCTTTGTTGAATCAGCGTTAGAATAAAACAAACCATATGTTTGTGTATTTGTGTGTGTGTGTGTGTGTGTGTGTGTTTTTGCGCGCGCGCGCACGTGTGTGTGTGTGCTGCTGCGCGTGAATGTGCATTACCCTATAATCATTTTAATTCTTCACATTTGTTTTCTTTTCGGTTCGTCAATTAAATAATCACAGCTCAGCCTGCTGAAGGCTCGAGTTGAAGAAAAATTTTCAAAATGGCGTCCGTTGTAATTTGCGCATCAATTTGAAGACACCTGAAAAGTGTTGTTATCGGGTTTGACTTTTTAAGCTGGACTATTTAACTCTGCTACTTGTCGCATAAGTGTTCACGTTTTTTAAATAGCGATAAAATTTACAAAACTCCTCTTTCGCTATGCTCCCACCACACTCTCGTCTTCTTTTTTTCCTTTCAAAAATATATATCCGTGTGTGTATGTATATATATATATATGTATTTATGTATGTATGTATATATATATGTACATGTCTATAAATGTATGTGTACGTCTATATGTATGTACGTATCTATATTTGTGCTTTTTTGCACTTGAGGTTTTTAACCATTTAGTATGATTCAGTGTCGTGTTATCTTGACAAAAAGTTCAAGTTGAGAGATCGTTAGAAGTCGTGATTATGTGTGTTTTAAGCAGGAAGGGTGGTGCTGGTTGATGGAAGGGTTTTCAGGGATTACACTTCTTAAACCTTTTGTCTGAATATCTAAAGTAAAAGGTCTAGCTGACAAAACAAAGCAGAAGAGAACATAAAAAAAGAAAGAGTTTCGAAAAGAATGCTTCTGAGGGCTATGCAAGCTATCATTGTTTAACACAAAGTAGAAAGACGAAGAATTATAAGATATGGCAGTTAGTTACTGATAAAAAAAAAACAGGAATAAAAAGAAGAAGAACACAGACAGACAGAAAGGGAAATCCTTAGAATATACGGACTTAAAATGACAACCACTGGAACGGGGCCTATAAAGATGAAGTTGAAACAAGAACAAAACGAAGAGAGGATAAAAAAAAAGACAGAGATAGAAAAACAAAACGAGAAAACAAAGATAAAACAAATAACAAATGAAAGGATTGCAACAATCTAGTCTTTATTCTGTACTCGAATAATTAGATTTGGATTAAATGCCTTTTAGACTGGTTAAGGGTGTTATCTAATAAGAGCTATAGCGTGATATGTTGCCAAGTTAAAACCCAAAGCGAGAAATCTCGTTGTCAATTAACAGGTTTTTATTTAGAACTTACGATCTATTGTTTACCTATATTACTGTTTTGTGATCTTTTAAAGGCGTTTTCTTTTTATATTTTTAAGGGAGGAGTCACATCCCGACGTACATATTATACAAGTGCTGCGTGCGTGAGTATGCATGCATATATTTACATTTATACGTATGTATATAAATATATTTTTGAAGCATAAGTAGATAGACATACACAGAAGTATATACACACACACACATTTATATATGCATATATATGTATACACATATTTATACATACATGCATACACATATATGTATGTATGTGTGTGTGTGTGTGTTATCTTTTACCCGTTCCAGCCACTCGTCTGCGGCCATCTTGAGGTACCGCTTTCAGAATGTTAATCAAGCAAATCGAGCCATGTACGGTTTTTTTTCTCTTTAAGCGTGGTACTTATCCTATCGGTCTCTTATTGTCGAGCCACTAATTCACGGGGACAAACCAACACTATCCAACACTACATTTCAAGCGATGGTGAAGAAGAAACACAGACACAAACAACACCACAATTACCCCGATGTAAAAGAAAAATTACAGGGGTCGACTTTTCCGACTAAACACTTTATGGTGGGGCCTCCGCATGGACACCGTCCAATAACTTAAACGAGCAACAGAAGAAATTAACTGTGGAAGACCAATGAACAAACGCATATTCTCTTTCATTGCCTAGAGTGTAACAATAATATCTGAGGGTAACATCAATCACGTTCTTAGTTTACGAGGTATTATTTAAGTTCATGCACTGAAAGTCGAGCTGTGTTTTAGCTAAACATAATGAGTTGTAATAACAATAGGGAGAGGCCGTTCAACGTTTAACTCAAAAGATTATGATGATAAAATACCTGTTTGTTATCTAATTTTAATACAATAAGGCTGTTATCCTTCAGAAAAAATTTTTACAGTAAGATACAATGTCGTCGCTATAGTGTGCTTGTAGCCACTCCTGCGCAGTCTTAAATCACAGTCAAATACCGCGCTACAGTCAGTAAATAGAGTGATAACGTTACTACATGAACAAAACACCTTCCTATAAAATTATATGCCAGATGACTGCGTTATAAGTTACTCCAGAGAAAGAGCTAAAGTCAACGAGGGACAAAATTCTGGGTCACCGAACCTGTTAGAATACAGCAGCTTAAAACGTCCACAAAAAATTATTTTACGCATCCAAAGATGGTGAAAGTACTTCACCATCTTTGGATGGTGAGTTTTCTCACTACTAAAAGACGGTGAGTTTTCATTGTTAGATGATTGATCATTGGGTTTGATCGGATATAAAATGACAACTATTACCAGGTTTCATCCGGTACAAAGTGACGACTACAACCAGGGTTGATCCGTTATTGGATGCCAACTGTTACCATGTTTGATCCGGTACTAATAACAACTATTACCAGAGTTGATCCGGTACTAATAACAATTATTACCAGAGTTGATCCGGTACTATATGACAACCGTTTCCAGTTTTGATCCGGTACTAAATGACGACTATTCCCAGGTTTGATCTGTTGCTAAATGACATCTTATAACCAGGTTTGATGTATTATTTAAACGAATTATTTAAACGAAGCCCTTCTCACGGTTTGGCTGACAACCTCGTTACGCTTGAGGAAATTACAACTAGTGGGTACCTGGGCATACAACTAGTGGATACCTGGATATACTTACACCCTTTTCATGAAAGTTCGAGGCCAAGTGGGTAGGGTGTTTAGCTCACAATCTTGAACTCGTGGATTCCATGTCTGGACCTGGGACCTGGTGGCACGTTGAGAAGTTATACGTTGATGCAGTTTCCTGAACTTAAATGAATATCATCCCTTTGTTTCTCTGTCACTCACTCACTCACTCATTCACTCACTCACTCACTCTCTCTCTCTCATTCTGCTGTCAAATCTTCGATATTCCTTTGTATCAATGATGGGAGAACCAAGGTTTCTACGTCCACCTAGGCACCTAAAACAATTAGTGAAATCATCTTACCAGATCCTAATCGCTTGCCAGTGACAGTCTTCCCTTTACATTATATCGTTTGAAATCTCGTCCGGATTTGCCATTTCTTTTTCATTCTTTTTGATAAAGCGTCGCCCAATCAAGTACATGAGAGTATTTAATAACCTGTTAGCTGCGTCATGGTTTGTAGTTTCTTTCATTTTTCTCAAAGCAAAAATTATGCAGAAATTATTTGCATAGATTACGTTTGTAATTAAAAAGGCCAACGTTACCAAATAATGTGTTAAACTGATTTTTGCCCGAGGATTAAGTGATTAACTTTACAACCACTTACATATTATTCAAAGATTAAACAGTTTCATTGATGGCACAACTAAAATAAAATTGATACGAAATCCATTTACTTTTAATTTTACTGTATAGATTCTTATGATGCGCCAACATCTCTGATTTATCTCCAGCACAGGAAATGAAATACTGTGGTGTTTAAAACTTTTCTCATCTGCAATAACGACGTCGTAGGAAAAGTTGAAAAGAAAACCATCAGTTGTAAGAAGTCGATAACATGAAACTTGTAATGGGTATGTGTGAAGATAGGGCCAGCATTAAGGGCGGCAACTGCTTTGATAAATGATTCTTAGATACACATTATGCTTGAGGTTTATATGGAAAAGGAAATAGAAAGAATTGATGTTAATGTGTTTCTCAAAGACATTAAGAAAGCGACAAGACAGTCATAGAGTATGAAAGTCAATTCTCAGTAGCGCTTACTTTGATCTATATAGATAGTGACATATTCTATAATGAAAGATGGTTCCATTATTTACGAAGTGTTTTCTTGTGGAATCACATTTGCCAAACTGTATTTCCTGTTAACATCTTCGTGAACTACATTAGTGTTGCGCTGTATAGTGACCTGATGCTGGAATTTCGAGCTATTGTGTTCGGGACTGTTGCAACTACAGGAAACTACAGTGTTTATATTTATAGAACTTTAAGACCAAATTAAATATGAAGAACAATGCATTCTCTTGTCACCCGTTAAAACGAAATATCTTCATTTATAACTTTCAACGATATATATAATTATGCCTTTCAACGATCTATATACTTATATGTCTTTCAACGATGTATTTAATTATAATATGATACGTAGATAGGGATTTTCAGTTAATGTTGTTTTGTATTGCGTACACCAAACTTTTTTACTGCCCGACATACTTTCCGCAATATCAATGAATATAAAAATGAATGTTTCCTATTTATTGAATAACGCTTTTCGTGTTAGCAGACGACAATCGAGTGCATGGCATTGAAAAGCCTCAGCAAACGTGAAACGAGTCTGCATTTCTTGTGAGTCACTCCTGCTGGTACGTCATCACATTGATCCAAAAGGAATGTAAAGCAAGTTTGACTTCGGTGTCATTTGAACTCAGAACGTACAGGGCCCAAAGTTATATTGCTATTCTTTTGCTCGGACATTTTAATGAATCTGTCTGTTCACCGTTTTTGCCAGCACGAACAATCTTTTCTTCTACAGGCACATGGTCTAAAAATTTGGAGGAGGGGTGTAGTCGAAATTTTGTGGGAGGGGACTCAATACTCAACTGCTACTTATTTTAGCGACAAAAGCAAAGTCGACCTCGGTAGTATTTGAACTTAGACCGCAAAGTCAGAAGAAATACTGCTAAACATTTTATCCTCGAGCTAACCATTCTACCAGCTCACAGTGTTTCTCCAACTCGAATGTTAACTTTATATATTGTCTCGTCCATGGTCTGAGAATAAAATGAACGATTCTTCTATAAGATTTGAAGTCGCACCGATTAGAACTAAAAGCTAAAACTGCAAATACTTTCTTCTGGTAAGTGCTGTGTAAGCCGACAATCCCTAAAGCTAGAACCAAAATAATTATATATGACAAAGACAGATTATACTGTGTGATCCAGAGGGCAAAGTTTGTGACATATTTTTGTCGCCAAATAATTAATTACACAGGTAAGCTGACTCCTACAGGAAATCAGTCTCAGGTAGGCGCACATTACAGCAGTTGACACTTCTCTATAATAAATAATGGTATCTTATCTAAAATAATGAAACATAATATTTCGGAAGTTGTGCGGTTCATGTGATATACTGTAAAATGGTTGTTACTAGATATCAAATCTGATAGAAATTAACGCATTTAATGTATTCCAGATCATTCACCACACCTGTATTATATTTTTGAAGTTAAAGAAGAATTTTACGTTAACTTTAACTGCGTCCTGTCCAGAATACCACAAAGACGGCGAGCTGGCAGAAACGTTAGCACGCCGGGCGAAATGCTTAGCGGCATTTCGTCTGCTGTTACGTTCTGAGTTCATGTTCTTACAGGTGGGGCCCAGTTAGAATTTTTTTCAGGTCGTGTAACTCGTCACTCTCCAGAGCTCCCTGAATAAAGGTTGCTTAAGGGTGATGAACGAAACACCCATGTTTCCAAGGGATGAATCATTCAATCCCACCAAAGGATTTTTCTCAACATATGGCTATGATGCTCCCCCACTACTTCTGCTCACGATCAAAGTTGCCTATATCGTCAGGTAGTAAGGAATATGCTCAAGTGATTAATTTCGAGCAACTAATCAGCAAAGCTGATGAAATAAGTACTAAGCTTACAAAGAATAAGTCCTGGGGTCGATTTGCTCGACTAAAGGCGGTGCTCCAGCATGGCCGCAGTCAAATGACTGAAACAAGTAAAAGAACAAAGAAACAATGCTTAATGTTTAGGTGTCAAAAAAAAAAAGATTAGAGATTAAAAAATTCAGAGGTTTAATAGCGAAGTGAAAATTCTGCGCTTCATTTGAAATACAAAAGAAGTTGACCGTAATGTATGTATGTATGTTTATACGTATGAATGTATGTATACTTAAGTATACATATATGTATGTATGCATGCATGCATGTATGTATGTATGTTTATACATATGTGTGTATGTATGTGTGCATGTATATATATATATGTATGTATGTGTGTACATATGCATATATATATATGCATATGTTTCTACGCATGTATTTATGTATGTATCCATGTATGTTTGTACGTATGTATTTATGTATGTGCGTATATATGTATGCACGTACGCATCTTTGATTGTATGTATAAAAATATATACATGTTTATATATATATATATATATATATATATA
>NC_068995.1:48498225-48500595 GCF_001194135.2 Octopus bimaculoides | reverse complement strand
TATATATATATATATATATATATATTCATGCATACGCACATACCTATACATATGTATCATATCCATACGACACAAATTATATTGCCACTAATTAACTGACATATTTACAGAGTAAATGTTTATTATTGACGTCATCAAAGAATGTGCTCTTTGTTAGCCTCTCCAAGACAGTTCAGATTGTAATAGTAACACAGATCGTGTTAAATATAAATAAAAAGTGTCTTGCCTCATTATTTCGACGAGACAGCGGTTACAACAGCTCTGCTTACATCAATTGTGTGTATTGCTAAACCACAATAGGACAATTGTTAATGTGTTCTTTCCCCCACTTTTTTCTAACAGAGAAATGACAAAATAACTTGTCCTTTACAATTCATTGTAAACCGTGTCTTAAGTGAATTAATGTTTCGACTATTTCTTAGAGAGAAAAATATCGGATTTATAAATGCTTCTTTGGCTGTATCGGTTGACAAGTGTAGTTTGAATGTTTATTTGCAGCATGTGGTACGTGCGTATATACACATACAGACACATATAAATATACACAGATGTACACACGCACACCCATGGATATATATATATATATATGTGCATATGTGTGTAATGTGTATGTGCATATATATTTATATATGTGTGTGTGTATCTATGTGTGCGTATGTGTGTGTGCGTATGTGTGTGTGCGTATATGTGTGTGCGTGTAGTCAGCAGCAAAGATTCAGAGATACTCAATATAGGGCACACGTTACTATTTGCCGATCTTCCTACCCTGACGAAGGAAGTCGGTATTACGGTAATGTTTTTTACATCCTGTATTGGTTGCATATCCTTGCATTTTGGAACAGAGCATCTGCTTTTCATTGTACACCCACCCCTTGTCCGGGTAGTCTTCCAGTAGAGACTACCCAAAAATGAGCTAGCATAACCATTCCCGCGGAAGAATTAGACTCGAATTTCTTCGTTGCTGCCGAGTCAGGATGTTCCCAGTCCATATTCTGTCTTTTGGATTCTACATCATAATACCCCCTGTAACTATTTTGCTCAAAAATTTCTCGCCCTCATTGTTCTAGTGACGAAGTAAACGTTGGCAGACCTCAAGACGTTTGCGCTTGTGCTCTGTAGTAAACTCTCTTGACCGCCATCTTACACAGACTTTATGAAAGCGGAAGTCATCGTGGATGATTTGATAGACAGAACCATGACTAATCTGCAGAGACCGAGCTATCGTACCGTTGACAACTCGTCGCTTCACCATTAGCATCTCTCGAACTTGCTGAATCTTCCAGTGGTGAATGTTGACGGGCATCCTGCTCCCTCTTCGTGCCTCACGCTTTTACGGTCACTTGTAAACTTCTCGATCCATTCATACACACTTCTATGCGGTAGTACACTGTCACCGTAGTGTGCTAAAAGCTTCCGATGAATTTCAGCACCCGACACAATCAGATCGCTTCTCTTTGTTCTTCTTTGGTGCACATTGCTAGTGTAGCGGCCATACTTACACGGCAAAACATTTCTTGCCTCTCTTTCCGTTCTGAGTTCAAATTCTACTTTGTCTTTCATCCTTTCAATGTAGACGAAATAAACAACCAACCAAATAATAGCGTCCACGTTATCAAGACATTTCGTAAGCAAAATTTCAGGTCATGTGCTTAAACTGGGAACACCAAATTGTCCCCAACTAAAATACTCTAAAATCCATTTCAATGTGCTTCATGAAAGCATAAACTTGTTTTTGGACAGGAAATACGGATAATACGGTATGGTTAATCATAAATGTGATGAGCCAACAAGGAAACAAGTACGAGGTTAGTAGTCTTACTAGCAATAACAAATTCTCTTTTATATCACACACTACCATATTAAGCGATGAAGGACAAATAACTAATGCAGTTTGAAATATACTGTCTGAAAATAAAATGGAATTCTCACAGATTTACAGGTCAATCAATTCTAATTTGGTACGAAACAGCAGCAACAATAACAACGACGACTATGACCTTAATGTTACGCATTCACCCAACATAAACACGTACACGATTTGTTTAAATATTAACTGATTCTATGTTCACGTAGCAGAGCCTAATGGTGTAAAAGGGTAAATGGGTGAAACAACTTCTTATATACGGTATGCCATTTGCATAGATTGTGTTATCATCGTAGTAATATACTCCACAAACTTGGTCAAAGACTTGGACATTTGTCACATTTCTCCCGTCCGAAGATCCCACCCTCTGGCTAAAGGTTTGGAGCATCTAAAACATACACGTCTAAATCACATACGCAAAAATTATATACACACACGCATATATGTATATATGGTGGTTGGATTGATACTCACATATATGTGCATGTATATATATATATATATAT
>NC_068995.1:48497267-48497862 GCF_001194135.2 Octopus bimaculoides | reverse complement strand
ATATATATATATATATATATATATATATATATATATATATATATACATATATACACACACAAATACATACGTTTGTATATATTCATGTGTGTATACCTATACATAAATACATATACATTGTTTGTGTATGAGTTTGTGTGCATGAGTAAATACGTATGTGTATTTTCTTATGAATCTCACTACGTGTTCGTGAGAGATTTCCTCTTATTTCTTTTTTTTCCCTTTGTTGGTTCGCCATTAGATTTGCTTTGTTTATTTTATAAAGTCGTTCTTCTTGTTGCTAATGCTAGTGATATTGTTTAAGTCTTGTCGATTTATTTTGTTTTTTGTTTGTTTTCTTTTACGCTTTCATTTTGTCAGACGAGTAGTAGCTGACGTTTGGAGTCAGATGGTCGTATTTTGGCGCGACGACGGTGGCGATGGTGAAAAAAAAGCTGTTTTATACTTGTTGTAGTCGCCATTTTTTTCTCACAGTTTTCTTTCTTTTTCATGCCTTTTTATGCAAATATATTCATTAAGGAAGCAAAACAAAAATGACAAGATAAACAATGACAACAACAATAATAATAATAATAATAATAATAATAATAATAAT
>NC_068995.1:48496031-48497257 GCF_001194135.2 Octopus bimaculoides | reverse complement strand
AAGAATCTTTTCTATGATAGGCAAAAGACACCAAAATTTGTTTTGGTTGGGATGTAAAAGTCGATTACCCCGTCCATGTTGTCGACTGCTATTTATTTTATCAACAACGAATGGATGAAGGAAGTTTGCCTGAGCAAAATTTTAATTCAGAGCGTATAGCCGGATGAAATGCCACTGAGCATTTTCTCCGGCGATCCAAATATTCTGCCTGCTCGCCACCTTAAAAATAATATTACCGACACTACTATTACTACTACTACTACTACTACTACTACTACTACTACTGCAGCTACTGCTGCTGCTGATGCTGATGCAACTACTACTACTACTACTACTACTACTACTGCAGCTACTGCTGCTGCTGATGCTGATGCAACTACTACTACTACTACTACTACTACTACTACTACTACTACTACTACTACTACTACTAATAATAATAATAATAATAATAAAATAATAATAATAATAATCATACTAATCGATTCTACTAAAGTCACAAGACTTGAAATTTCGGTGAGTGGTTCAGTCGACAAGAAAAATCTCCGGTGTTTCACTAGTACTTAATTTATCGACCTCGAAAGGTTGAAAAGTAAAGTCGACCTCGACGGAATTTAAACCCACAACTCTTTTTCTACTCATTTTTGTTCAATGCGACTAACGATTCTGAATTCCTCATGCATTTTTCTATCATTTAAGCCTAAGACGAGTATACTTTTAATTTTAAATGAAGAAATTTATGTTAATTGAAGTTGAATATCTGCTTTACTGCCCACTTGAAGCTTGACATATTTTGATGTAACTTTTTTTCTACTGAACCAAATCTCAAACTATTTATGCTAAAGTGTAGCTGAGGAGGTGCCCTCTTTAAAACAGAAAACTGAATTAGTGGTGAAGCTTAGAAGCTGCTGCGATTGACGAAATGGTGGACTTAGGAATATATTCACCCACTACCGGGGTTGACAATGAGAATGAGTGCTCAGCACTACAGTGGAGGATAGAAACTCTTTATTTGTATATTAAGATTACCATTAGTTTCATGTTAAGAAAATGCATTAATATCTTAATGTGTGTGTGTGTGTGTGCATGTTCGTGTGTGTGCGTGCATGTCTGTATGTATATTTCTGTGTGTGTGCGAGTGTGTTTTTGTATGTCATGTAAGTTTGCATGTGGATGTATATATATATGTGTATACATACATATATATATATATATATATATATATA
>NC_068995.1:48494888-48495680 GCF_001194135.2 Octopus bimaculoides | reverse complement strand
ATATATATATATATATATATATACGTGTATGTGCGTTTGTATTCACGCGTGTATCTTCCGGAATATGAGTGTATACACCTCTGACTGTATGCGTGTGTATATTTGAGAACATGCATGCAAAGGCATTGTACATGCGTATGTGTGTATGTATATATATCTGCATATATATGCATATATATGTATATGTATATATATATATCTGTATGTGTGTACATGTATGTATGCATGCATGTATGTATGTATGTATGTATGTATGTATGTATGAATACACTGTCCTATGTTCGAACTACTTTACCGTTACCTTGTATATAACACGTATATATGTAGAAAGGAGAAAAACAAATATAAAAAAATAGCACCCCGTTCCCCCTTATCTTCCAATAAACAATCTTATTAAACTGAGCCACTATTGTTGTCCTTCTTGTTTCTGTTGTTGCTGTATATTTTATTTTTTGTCTTTATCCATATATTTGTTTTATTTATATATATTTTTTTTTTTTTACTATGAATGTTTCTTCTGTTCAAGATATAAAGTAGTGAAAACAAGAACAAGAACAAGATGAACAACAACGATAATAGTAGGATCAGCAACATATAAAGAGACATAAAGGAAGAAAGAGAACAAGATTTTAAAAATTTGAATAAAGGAAGAAAAGAACGATTATCTAGAATTTACGATGAAAATGATAGTTAAATAGCTGAATAGGAAGAAGAAGAAGAAGAAGAAGAAGAAGAAGAAGAAGAAGAAGAAGAAGAAGAAGAAGAAGAAGAAGAAGAAGAAGAAGAAGAAGA
>NC_068995.1:48491395-48494469 GCF_001194135.2 Octopus bimaculoides | reverse complement strand
TGTCCGTGTTGAAATTCTGGTTTATGGAAATTATAGCGTATATTTTTAAAAAGAATTCTGGGTTGATTATAAAATCTAGTTTATTCGTAATACTTATAAAGTTTATCACTATGGGGTCTCTATTGATAAAACGAAATTGTCATTGAAATTCTACGTTCGTTATTTAGATTGCAAATGTCACAATATTGACCAGGTTTTGACCTTTTGTTGATCGTTTTAGCCATTAAAGCTATCTTAAGCTATTTTTTTTCCATTCATTTCCTGCGTTGTTCGTCCAAAAGTTAACTCAACTTTCATAGATGAACAAGCCTTATTGCCTGATATAGTTTACCACCAACTGGACCACTCTTCAGGATAAAAACGCTTATCTAATTATAACGTAAAGCCGAGTGACCTAGTGGTTGGTGAGTTGCACTCACGATCTAGTGATCTTGGGTTCAAATTCGGGACAGAGTGGTGCGTTGAGCCCTTGAGCAAAACACGTCTTTTAGCGCTGCTTCAGTCCAGCCAGCTGTAAATGGGTAATCCTGCGACGGGCTAGCCTTTCGATCATGGAAATATTGCTCTGCTAACCTAACCAGCGGGACAGCAGCATCACTCGAAGCTAAAGCGAAGTAAAGCGCATTGTGACCATCGATATATAACACTATGCGTTAGTCTTCTCGATCACGCAATTACATGATATCTAAAGCAGTGCTTCTCAAAATTTTTGTTGTTCATTGTCCCCATTTGTGTACGGAATGGCATTTCACTATTATTCCCTCCCAACACACACACACACACACACACACACACACACACACACACACACACACAAGAAGAAGAAGAAAACAAGGTTATACAGTTCTATATTTAAGAGATGAGGAATTATGTACTTTATTTTCATTATTTACATTTGACGGATATTTGTCCTCATCTTCTTTGCTGTTAACACAACGTTTCGGTTGATATACCCTCCAGCCTTCATCAGGTGTCTTGGGGAAATTAGTAGTCCGCGCTCTTAACCACTACGCCATATGCCCGTGGCGTAATAGTTAAGAGCGTGGGCTACTAACCCCAAGTACCACTACAATCAAAACCAAAACCAAAACCATCACCACTATTGCTACTACTACTACTACTACTACTACTACTACTACTACTACTACTACTACTGCTACTACTACAATAGTAGTAGTAGTATTAGTAATAATAGTAGTAGCAGCAGCAGCAATAGTACTAGGAAGCAGTAGTAGCAATAGCAATAGCAATAGCAGTGGAAGCAGCAGTAGCAGCAGTAGCAGTAGTAGCAGTAGTAGTAGCAGTAGTAGTAGCAGCTGCAGTAGTAGTAGTAGTAGTCGACATCTATTACATTTAGTCATTATATACCGGTGAAGGAACAATCATCAGTCAGAGAATCAATTTCGGATTTATTAATATTTTATATCTGTCAATGTCAGCCAATGTAATTTAAAGTTTTCACTGCCCACATATATGTTGCCAACATCATCATGTAATGTATAATTTATGAGAAAATTGAACGAAACTTTGGCTATATTTAGTAAAATGATATATGAAAATATTCATAAATAAAAGAATTGTTGAATTATAAATGATTTAACAACTTATACTGAAAGCTGCTACGAAATAAAATACTGGATGTAAAAGGAAGTTGTTGGAGATTTTGAGAGGGAGAGAGAGAGAGAGAGAGAGAGAGAGAGAGAGAGAGAGAGAGAGAGAGAGAGAGAGAGAGAGAGAGAGAGAGAGAGAGAGAGAGAAAGAGAGGATTTTTGAGTGTGGGGCGTAGTGTGAATATTTGATTATTCAAATACCTCAATTAGGAAGTGTTGATAATTCGTATAAAAGAGGTAGTAGTAGTAGTAGTGGTGGTGGCGCTGGTGGTAGTAGTTGTTGTTGTAGTAGTAGTAGTAGTAGTTGTAGTAGTGGTGGTGGTGGTGGTGTTAGAAATAATAATAGTAGTAGTAGTAGTAGTAGTAGTAGTAGTAGTAGTAGTAGTAGTAGTAGTAGTGGTAGTAGTAGTAGCTGATGTTGTATTTTGCTGTGGCTGTCGTTTAACTCTTAAGGTGAGCTCTGTCTGATCCAGAAGACCTAAAGTGCAGACGAGTAAAAAATGCATCAGATGTGATGTCTGTACTATATTGCTTAAATTCTTGGGCCTCGGTGTGCCTATGTGTGAGTGTGTGTCTCTAGTGTAGTTTGCGAGATTCTGTGTATGGGTTTCTCTCTTTCTCTCTTTCTCTCTCTCTCTCTCTCTCTCTCTCTCTCTCTCTCTCTCTCTCTCTCTCTGAGCGTGTGTGTGTGGTGCTTGCTGATAGTTATAACCAAAACGCAAGGAACAAAAAATAAGAAAATTCCTGAAAATAAGCCAAATAAAATAAAATAAAGCTTCCAAAAGAAATCATAATTGTATATTGTATTGTATATCTATCTGTCTATCTATCTATCTATCTATCTATCTATCTATCTATCTATCTATCTATCTATCTATCTATCTATTTATCATTTTCTATATTTTCACCTGGATTTATACGTTGTGAAGAATATTGGGTAGATGGAAACTGCATAGAAGCCTACCAGAAGAAATTGTACTTGCAATTTCAATGGTATATATATTCCTCACGTCCTTCTCTTTGATTTTTTTTACTGAGAAATTGAGTTACGGTTACATACAAGAGCTTCTGGGAAGCTCATCCATCTGCAGGAAATTCAGGAGCAGATAATTCAGTTGATCAAACAAAGACGATCATCAGAGATCCACCAGTTCATTTCATCAAGCGCAGAACTGCTCCTCGTCGAAAGGAGAAGAGAAATTGTACATACGCATAGCTGACAAAGCTACACACTTCTACATAATTATGGATGCATTATACATGAAACACATTAAGAAGATTGAAAGCCATGCCATGTGTGTCTGCGGGCTAATGGCAATTATGAGATCAAGTTTCACTAATTTGTGTAATAACGACAATAAATAAACACAACGTACCATCACAATATAAGCATTCTTTATAGCAACCTTCTAGACACAGTCTGTAGTGTGTCTGTGTATATAAATATATATATATATATATATA
>NC_068995.1:48488017-48491014 GCF_001194135.2 Octopus bimaculoides | reverse complement strand
CACACACACACACACAGACACGCACGCACGCACGCAAGCATGCACGCACGCACACACACACGCACACACACACACACACAGACACACACACACACACACACACACACACACACATGCACTTATATACATCTATATCTATATATGTATGTGTTTGTCTGTGTCTGTGATTATTTCCCGAACACCGCTTGACAAACGATGTTGGTGTGTTTTCGTCCCAGTAACGTATCTGGTCGGCAAAAAAGACCGATAGTGTAAGTACTCGGCTTAGACAATAAGTCTTGGTGTTGATTCATTCGATTAGAACTCTTCGAGACGGTGCCCCAGCATGGCTGTAGTCAACTATAATCTTATTTAACCCAGTTATGGTGACATTTTTGTGTTAAATATACTATTTTAGCGAATGATTCAGTATTTCTAAGAAAAATGTGGTGAGACTGATTGAAAAATAATGTTAGTATCAAACTGTCTAGAGTGAAAATTTATTATAATAACTGCAGTTAGAAATTGTTGGAAATCGCAAGGGAATAAAAATAATTATTTAGTTCGTAAATTTTCACAACATCCGTTTAAATATGTTGTTTACAGAAGAAATACAAATAAACACAGAAATATAGATAGATAGATAGATAGATAGATAGATAGATAGATAGATAGATAGATAGATAGATAGATAGATAGATAGAGAGAGAGATATATATATACCAGTTGTTGGATATGTAGGCGTGTGTGTGCGTCTCTGCACGTTTGCGAGTGTATTAAATGAAACAAACTAACGATCCCCACCCCGAAACACGCACAAAATAAGGCGAAGAGGACTTAATGAAAATCTGTGGAAATAAAATGAACATAACTGAAATTTGCGAAATAATAAACTTAAAAGAAATGTACAAATCAATTTAGATTTTTATATAATCGAGAACAGCATCGATTGTGAATGGTGTATCGTATCTTACTGGTATATTTTATAACCTATTCAGTCATGGTTCATATTTTGTCATAAACGAATTTTCTTTATCCATTCAGGTTTCGTCTGTGGTATTGACTGCACATTGATAAAGTGGGAAGACTGGGAATTTGGCAGATTTCGTTGCTGCGCATATGTCCAAATGTTTACTGAGTGGGATTTGTCTAGTACTGTGGTCACATATTTGTTGTCGATGAATCGTTAATCTCAGTCTTAATGTGAGTGAGTTTAGTTTGTCCAGTGTAATCATCGCTGCATCCATTACTTCTGAATGGATATATTAAAATTTTTGAAGAGCAAGTAAGTGGTTTTTCGTAGCATTCAAAGTTACATGATGTGTCTGCAATTATGTTGGTGCATGTTCCACATTTAGATTGGCTACACTTTTTAACTGTTGGAGCAGAGTCTGTCGCTGATAGTTTTGCCTTCTTAAGCAATTTTTTTTATCGATTTTACATTGTATGTTTGAATTCTCGTATTCATTCCTAGGTCTTGACTCCGCAATGGTGTGTTCTAATGGATAATGTCGAATGTTTTTTTGTGTTTCTTGAGTTATGTGTTGTAATTAAAGATAGTTTCGGGTGAGTCTGGACTGTTTTTGTTCGTTTAAACGCTTCAAGGCAGTGCTGCAGCTTCGCCACAGTACAATGACTGAGAGAAGTAAAAGATAGAAGATAAAAGAGATGCAGCAGAAGGGAAAGAAGAAAGAGAGAAGAAAGGAGGAGGAGAAGAAGAAGAAGAAGAAGAAGAAGAAGAAGAAGAAGAAGAAGAAGAAGAAGAAGAACAACAACAACAACAACAGCAACAACAAAAACAACAGCAACAACAAGAAAAAGAAGAATGACAACAACAACTAAAAGTAAGTGGAGAAGGACGGTGGGTGGTATTATGACTGTACATCGTTACTGTTGAGAGAAACTAACGAATCTTGAATTTTACAAATATATTGAGGTATGTACGCGATCACATTGAGCAGGATTCATTAAAAATGCCATATTGCATTAATTAACCAGATATTTATAATGCCTCAAATACCAAAACACTGGATGTCATAAAGAATGATGAGCAATAGTCGGAATTTCAAACTCTTGGCTTATTTTAATGTTTTTGAGAAAGCCAAAAATTCTGGGTAGAAAGTTAAGTCGTTGTGTTTTGTTCCATTGTTTACTATGCTGGGAAAAAATAAACAATTGCTATCCGTTTCTTTTCTTCATATGTAACGTTTTGAACTCGGCCAACTGGCAGACAAAATACTTAGCGATGGCTCTTCCGGTTTTACATTGTGAGCTGAAATTCCGCTGTGGATGATGACTTTGGCTTTTCGGGTCGATAAAATAAATACTAGGGTTGATACAGTCAATTAGTTCTTCGCACATATATCCCTCCCCCAGACGCACAAATATTTCAGGCCTTCCACCTATAGTGGAAGCAAAATCGTATTTGCATAATGGATTCTGATTTTGGAACAAGGTTGCCATTTTGGAAGGGATGAGTTAGTTAATACCATCCACCCAATACTTGACTGGTATAGCATTTCATCGAATGCGAAAGAAGGAAAAGCAAAATTGGCTTTTATAAACCTCTCCACTGTTTAACTTAATAGATAAAGAAATGGTAACTATTTGCTGCATTGGCGTGTATTGAACCAAATTCTGGAACAATAATAATATGTATTATGATATTAGAGAATCCATGTGGTTCTATGTTGATAATATAGGCACATTCAGGGTTGAGACATTGATAAGCATGAGTGCAACTACGTGCACGGCACATTGGGCATTAGTGAAGCTCCGGGCTAACAAAAATTGTGTGATAGATTTTGGTATAGGAAACTGTGAGGAAGTACACGATATGAATATGTATCCTATCGCGGCACTCTGGTTCCAGATGATCCGATCAACGGAACAGCCTGCTTGTGAAATTAAGGTGCAAGTCGCTGAGCTCCCCACAGACACGAGTTCCTTTAACGTAGTTCTTGGGGAGATTCAGCATGACTTAGAGTGTGACAAGGCTGACCTTTTGAAATACAGGTA
>NC_068995.1:48486966-48487629 GCF_001194135.2 Octopus bimaculoides | reverse complement strand
TATATATATATATATATATATATATATATATGTGGTTGGAAAACGACAGACGGAGAGAGTGTCAGGTCAGGCAGAAAGCGAGATACTTACTCATATATGCTTAAATATACACATATACACATGCAGCATATTTAATATAAACATACACATAAAGAAAAAAAAATATTCAAGCTACAACAATTTGTGTTGCATTGTATTGAAATGAAGAACGTGTCTAGTTTAAACAGAGATAAGGATTTGATGTGTGAAGGTTTGAACAGGAAGTGTGGCCCTTTAAGTTCGGAGGTTAAGTCAAAAGTACGGATATGGGGTGACGTATAGAACCAAAATTGTTTTTAGAAAATGACAAAAACACTTTCGCTTCAATCGACAAGAGAACAATAGGAAAAAAGTATTCAGCAAGAGATTAGTAAAGAAATTAAATACCTACACACATAAACACGCACAAAAGCGCGCACACGCATACACATGCACACAGGTATACGCATACACACGTACATATGTATATCGGATATGCACGCTCACTGATATATACACATATACACGACGTTTCATTGCTCGACACCCGAAAAGAACAAAACAAAAAAATTACTGGCACACAAGCGCATGCGTTACTCACACACACACACACACACACACACACACACACACACACACACACAC
>NC_068995.1:48486762-48486956 GCF_001194135.2 Octopus bimaculoides | reverse complement strand
CACACACACACACACACACACACACACATACACATGCACACACATGCACACACACATTCAGATATTTATCGTATGTACACACGCACAAACACCTGTAACAAAAAACAATGATGATGACGACGATGATGTTGATGATGGTGTTGATAATAATAATAATAATAATAGTAATAATAATAATAATAATATATATATAT
>NC_068995.1:48479449-48486325 GCF_001194135.2 Octopus bimaculoides | reverse complement strand
TATATATATATTCGCACATATATATGTATGTACATGTGTGTGTGTGTGTGTGTGTGTGAGAGCGTTTAAATAGAAAGGGATAGAAAGGGAAAAGAAAGACGGAGAAAGAAAATGCGATAAACAACGTATATGTGCGTGTAGATGTGTGCATGTGTGTGTGTGTGTGTGTGTGTTTGTGTGTTTATGTGTAAATTCAAAGCCATAGAAAGAGAAAAGAATGAGAGAGGGAGAAATTTTGATAGGCAAGTTATATGTGCGTGTGAATGTGTGTGCGCATATGTGAAAGTGTGTATCATTGTGTGTGCGCGTGTGTGTATATGTGTGTTTGTGAACAGACACATATAAAAATATACAGATACATTTTTCGTACGAGACTTTTCACCTCAGTTGCAAGCGACTTTAATCATATGTAAATATATTGTGTGAAAAACTATGTACAGTAAATTGGAACCTTTTATGATTGTTAACAATCCTGCTATTATTTAGTTTATGACATGTTATATGATAATTTCTATCTGCGTGTTATACGTCGCCACCTCTACATACTTGTCTCTTTTTCCCTTTAATTTAACAAATACATACGTACGTAAATAGACATACACAAACAGACACATGCATTCAGAGAGAGACATATATAGAAACAGATATACATACATATATATATATATATATATATATATAGAGAGAGAGAGAGAGAGAGAGAGAGAGAGAGAGAGATACACGCACCCAGTGTTCCTTCGACTATCGCGGGTGTTGCGTTCAGTAGCACCACCCCTGTTGACAGGTGAAAATCCGCGAAGTAGAAACAATAGTGTACTGCATATTTTTAAAATTGCTTTTATAATTTGTATATATTTATTTTATTATAAAGGCAAAACAACACAACAGAGGAATCGACGTGAACTTAAATAATAAACCGCGATAGGTGAAGCGCGATATGGCGATTGAACATATATCTGTGTGTGTTTGTGTTTAGATAGATAGATAGATAGATAGATAGATAGATAGATAGATAGATAGATAGATAGATAGATAGATAGATACAGAAACAGGAATCCTAACTTCTAGAATAAATTCTTAAAATATTTTGTATATTACAGTATTATAATCAATTTACTGCAGCTAAATTTTAACAAAATCCCCTATGTACCCCGGTTGAGAACCACTGAGAGATTTCAATTTTTATCATATTAGGGCACCCAAAACATTCTGTTGCTGAGAATTCATAGGGTTAAATTTAGTTTCGGCGTTACTTTTGTAGCGTGTGCAAAATCAGGTCCTTAAGAATTTTTAAAGGCATTCAGACATTGGAATAAGATATAAACCTTTAGACATGAATACATGTGTGTATATGAGAATGTGCATGTGTGTATGCGTGATTGTGCATGTGTGTATGTGCGAATGTGCATGTGTGTATTTGCGAATGTGCATGTGTATACGTGCGTGCGTAGGTGTGTGTGTGTGTGTATGTGTGTGTCTGTGTGTGTGTGTGTGTGTGTGTGTATGTGTGTGTTTGCGTGTATGTGTTACTGTAACACTGTATCGACCAGACTACTGGATGTTATTATATACCGCTGCTCGCCACGGGCCTCCGCGCGTTGATTTAGCTTTCAAACGATGCTATCCTGTCGTGTAGGCAGGCCGACCAACATTCCCCGTGACGCGAACGGCAGGCTGCCGCGGCTGAGTAAGATTGGAACAGCGTGAAATAGAAGTTTGTTGCTCTCTCAACGATTCCTCAATCTGAGAAGCCAACTCACGGTCTTTTCTTGCTTTGGGGGTCATGCCAATCTTCTCTATAGAATCCCAATTTTAGAATAGGTACCGCCGAAGCCACGATCTTGTGATCGTGTGTGCCCCAACCAAAAGACCACGCAATTCACTGTCTCTTTCTCTTTCTCTGATTCAAAATCTTGTTTTCTCCTCCCTCTCTCACTCTGTGTGTGTGTGTATGTGTGTGTGTGTGTATGTATAACTCGAATTTAGGGAAAGCGAAACACGAAGATAGATGAGGGAACAACGGAACAACAAGCAAGTGTGTTAGTTTTACGCTCGGGAGGAATGGAAAGTCTCCGACGTTATGTATATATGTGTGAATGTGTATCTGTATATATATATATATATGTATGAATATATATGTATGTATGTATGTATGTATGTATGTATGTGTGTATGTATGTGTGTATGTATGTGTATATATATATGTATATATATGTATGTATACATATAGATATATATATATACTGTTATGTCTCAAGCTACTGCTATCTAGCACCTTCGGATGATCTCTACTCAATCGCTACACAACTGCTACTCGACTGCTACTCAACACTCCTACCACGGTCAAACTACCGCTATGTATATGTCTTGGGAGTCCTACTTCTTCGCCTGAGGGCCTCGACACAACATACATACATATATATATAATTATATATATATACTTCACTATATATATATAGATAAATATATATATATTTATTTATACATCCATATATATATGCATATATATACATACATGTATACACACACACATACATATCTGCGTGAGCATATAGTTTGGTGTTTAGGGTGTTGCACTCACGATCGCGAGATCGCTGTTTCAGTTCTTAGACCGGGCGTCGCGTTCTGTTCTTGATCAAAACTCGTCGCCTCACGTCGTTCTGCGATCACTTAGCTTCCCGGAACACGTTGGTACATCGCACACCTGTTCAGACAACGTCAATTCGATGGAGAGAGTGAGCCAATGTCCGGCACATACTCTTGACAACTAATAACAAATCATTTTTGCAGGTCGGTTGGTAACAGCTGGACTCTCAAACGTTGTCTTCGACGCGCGAGTCCATTTTGTCTTTTCGTACCTAAATACCTTGTTTTACTTTGAAAATAATAAGGGTAGAAAATTTAGAGAAATTTTCCACCGGTGGCCAGCATGTATAATAAAGTCAATGGACCACATATTTTTCATATAAAAGAGGTAACCTTTAACTGGACACGTTACATGCTAGAAAGAGCAGTTAAAGCCCAAACCACGATTAAGAGTAATTTCAAAGGGAATATTTTTTATTTTTCATTCCATTTTAAATTACTCTCATTACTCTGTTTTTGTATCAGTCTGCTATTTATCTCTGCGTATTTTAAGCCATGTAATTTTAATTTTAATTCATTCACACTCAAGGAAATGACGGCCAACTCTCAACATGGCATTGTATATCTTCTTTCCCGTCGTACACAACTTGGTCATACATACGCGCTGTATAACGTTACTCTGAATGTATTCGATGGCTCTTCCAGCTCTTGTGGCTAAAACAGAAACGATTAGCTCCATCATCATCATCATCATCATCATCATCATCGATACCATCATCCTTGCATCATCGTTATCATCATCGTCGTTGTGGTCATGGTTTAGCGGTCAAGTCTGTTGTCGCTGCTGCAGTCATTTACGTCGTCGTCGTCATCACGACCATGATCATCATCATCAAATACCGCCATTATTGGTGCAAAATATCAGAGCTGTTTAGTAACACAAGTATGTCAAATAAATTATAGATCGTCATTTCTCATGCAAGAATAAACAAACATGCGCATACACACATATACACACGCACACATACGCGCACACACACACACATACACACACATACAAATGTACACACACATACAAATGTACACACACATACACACACATACAAATGTACACACACATACACTCACAAGCATACACTCATATCTTATACAGACGCACATGCATATGCACCTATAGTTAAAAGTGTGTGTGTACGTATACATGTATACAGGTATACATACACACAGACATACACACAGACATACACATATATATATTCGTAGTGACATTTTTGCATATTATAAACTAAGTTTTTATCTAATGGATACATACATGCATACACACACACATGTGTATGTATGTGCGCATATATTTGTAACTTTATGTAACCTAATGTATATATGTATGTGTATATATATGTGTGTCCCCGTGTGAGTGAGTATGTCTGTATATATATGTATATATATATATATATATATATATATATATATATATATGTATGTATAATTATACCTCTATACATGTAAACGCGCAAGGTGCCTTTGCACACGGTTGCGTAAGTGCTCGTGTTTATGCACACATGTGCATAACATTTCACACACATACACATATGCATACACACACTCGTAGTTATATATGCATATGCACATATACGCCATGAGTGCAACGGGTTGAGTCGGCACCTTGATTGACAAGTTGAGCTAAAATATGTATTAATGTTTACAAACATTATCGCAGTTAAATGCTTGGTTTCCGGAAATAGATTAACCAAAGACTACAAGTTTTCGTCTCTGGTTTGTTTTGCTGTCCACGGTGTATAGACCTAGTCCCAGACACACACTCTCTCTCAGACACACACACACGTGCGCGCGTGCACACACTGACTTGCATATACATACACGCAAATACATATAGATATTCATGCATTTATAGACACGCACACACATATACTTACACACACACATACAGATACAAAATCTCATACACTTAGACACCCAAACACACGCACAAGTATATTCACACGCACATTAGCACTAACACATACATACTCTCACGCAGACATATTCAGAGGTGCACGCACACACACAGACACACAAGCACTCATACACACACACACACACACACACATATCTACGCACATATATAAACACAACACAACACACGCGCACGTATAATCACATTCACTGACGCATGCGCACATACAGCACATACAGGCACTCTCCCGCACTCATTTATCTGCTGAGTGACCACACAAAGTATATACTTTTCTATTCTAGGCACAAGGCCTGAAATTTTTGGGGGAGGTGTCAGTCGATTAGATCGACACCAGTGCGCAACTGGTACTTAATTTATCGACCCCGAAAAGATGAAAGGCAAAATCGACCTCGGCGGAATTTGAACTCAGAACATAAAGACAGACGAAATGCCGCTAAGCATTTCACCCGGCGTGCTAACGATTCCGCCAGCCCGCCGCCTTCACCACACAAACTATATAGACGCACTCATAGATAATACCCACATATACATACGCATACACAACTCCTACTCTTTCTATCTCTTTCTGTTTTTCTCTCTCTTTCTGTACGTGTGTTCCTCTCCCCTGTCTCTCACTCTGTACCTCTCTCTCTGTACCTCTCTCTCGCTCTCTCTATGTGTTTCTTTCCCCCCCTCTCTCTCTCCCTGTATATCTTTCAGTCTCTCCTTCGCCCTTTATTTTCACTTCATGTATATGTATTTTCTTTATAAATATCTCTCCCACTTTCTTTCTTTCTCTTGGGTTTCCTTGTGGATGTGCATAGATGAAAATTTATGTGTAATAGATGAGGGTGGGTGTGTACATTTTTGTCTGTATAAATGTATATTGCATTGTTTGTGTAGTATTTGACGCTATACATATATTTACACGTGCAATTATGATTAAAGTCAGGTCTTTGAAACAGCTCTCCATCATTCATTAAACTGATGCCTGCCTGCCTACCCGACAGCCTGCCTGCCTGCCTGTTTGCCTCCCTGCTTGCTGCCCTACATTTCTCCCTGCCCAGTCACTGTCCCTGCTCTGTCCAAACCTATAAAAAACCAAGATGACATGTAAGTGTTTTATTTCTTAATAAAAGCAACAATCAAGTGTTTTCCTTGAATGACGGGCGTTTATTTTACACGTAATCAAAAACGTGTGTCGTTGCGGTTGTGTGTTCCATGAATGTGTATGAGCGCATGTACTTGTGTGCATGTGTATTGTGTTTTTATTCATCTTTTTGATTGATATATGTATCTGTGGGTCTGTTTATACAGTGCATGTCTGTGTGTGTGTTCGTGTATATGGATAAAAGTGCGTATGTATGTGTAAATGAGCTTCATTTGTTTATTCGTATGCATATTAGCGGGTTCGGACGATACATGCAGTAAATACTGACGTCAGCTAGCTTCACAGAAGACTGCAATTTCCATCTCTGACTATCGAACTTATGTGACTGGCTAACAAAGTGTCCTTCTACAACGTAGCCTAAATGATAGACATCCGCGACTAAAATTCTTCATATATTACTGTCTTCTGCAACAGAAGGAAACGTTATGCAATATGGTCCTACGTACGTAAAATGACCAGGATTGTCGTGGCCGGAACAGCAGCGATCATATATCTGGTTACTCAGCAATAGTGAACACCAATAGAGATCATGAGACAATGGTAACTTGAATGCAACAAGGTCATTCGAACTGCAAGAGATGGCATCAGGACTTACAGCATCTAGTTTACCGTAACCACAAAATATCGCAGCCATATTGTATTTGCCTATATGCTTGCCTATTTAGTATATAGGCGCCATATTGCAACCGTAAAAAAGAGTGCATATCTGTACATGCGTATACACACACACATACACAGACGCACGCTCACATACACGCTCACACACACACACGCTCTCACACACACATAACTATATACATATACACACGAATATTTATCTATCTATCTGTCTATCTTTCTATCTATCTGTGTAAGTGTGTGAGTGTGTGTGTTTGTGTGGTGCGTGCGTGAATGACCTACTGGTTAGTGTGTTTCATTTTGGGTCTCTAGATCGTGGGTTAGATTCACAGACCGTGGGTTGTGTAGTGTTAAACAAATCACTTCATTTCGATCAACGGGCAAACGTTAGCCTCCTCGCTTTGCCAAGCAAAATAACGTCATTCGAAATCTAAAACGATATAAAGCGCATTGTTATAGCTATCTGCTACGCTGGTCGGTCACGTGAACATGTGTGTGTGTGTGTGTGTGTGTGTGTGTGTGTGTGTGTGTGTGTGTGTGTGTGTGT
>NC_068995.1:48477231-48478897 GCF_001194135.2 Octopus bimaculoides | reverse complement strand
TGTGTGTGTGTGTGTGTGTGTGTGTGTGTGTGTGTGTGTGTGTGTGTGTGTGTGTTTTATATATGGGAAACAGTGGTGAGGAGAAATATTGGTTGACAAATCAATAGAAAGAGAGAAAAGTGAAAGAATTGAACGTAGATAAAGGACAAACGCGCATTGTATTATTTGTGTCGCTGAAAACATACAGGTATATGTGTATATGTGTATGTGTGTATATGTGTATGCATGTGTGTGTGTATTTGTGCGTATAAGTTTCTGTGTATGCAAATCATTGTATGATACATACAATATCATTGTATGTATGTATGTATGTATGTATGTATGTATATATGTATGTATGTATGTATGTATGTATGTATGTATCTATCTATCTATCTATCTATCTATCTATCTATTTATCTATGCAAATGTATATATACATACATATATATATGTAAATGTATATATATATATACATATATATGTGTACATGCATATAAAGTATTTACCTTATATATGTATATACGCAATATACACAATATATATTATTTATCTATCTATACATACATGCATGCATATGTATATATATATATATATATATATATATATATATATATATATATATATATATACGTATGATATATGAGATCTATAATTACATATTATGTGTGCATATATAAATATATATGACTAAATAAATTCATGTATGTATACACATACGTATATACATGCGTGCGTGTGTGCGTGTGTGTTTTTGCTTGTCTGTGATATAGGAGAGCTATAATTACATATAATATATGCAGTTCCCACCTCAGTCACTAAGCTTCTCAATCAAAATCCGTTGTAATAACTAACGAATCATATTTCAATGTTAAAACGTGTTGTTTGAAAGCCGCAGCTGGAATAAAAAAACGATGCGTGTTCCGCAACAGAATGTTTCGTCTTATTTCTGGTTCACGTCTACGGAAATGTGGGCTTCCGTAATAATACACATACGTCGTAACCTGAATATTTCAGCCCTTCTGAGCCACCATAAAATTTTGTATATACTGAGTAGATATGATTCAATTCAATTCGATAAAGATTTCGTGTTGTTTGTACCATTTATGTATGCATTATTGATCTCAGCGAAATGATTTCAAACCTTTACCCAACGACGTAGGATCACGGTTTCGATTCATAAACCGGCAGGGGCTGGTGGTGAACTTTGCTGTACGTTTTTCCCCACAAATTTCTCTCACTTTTCCTTCCTGTTTCTGTTGTACCTGTATTTCATAGGGCTAGCCTTGTTACATTGTGTGTCACGCTGTATCTCCACCGAGAACTACGTTAAGGGTACACGTGTCTGTGGAGTGCTCAGCGACTTGCATGATAATTTTATGAGCAGGCTGTTCCGTTGACCGGACCAACTGGAAACCTCGTCGTAACAGACGTAGTGTCACAATATATGGTGGTTGTCTACTCCTTATAGAGATTTTGACCACCTCTTGTACATACACCTTAGATTTATCTTGGCGAGCGATGCAGTTTTTCTAAAGCAAGATAATGTTTGACAGAGACCGACGTAGAGTGCATATATTATCTTGGACACCCAAAAACTGCAGTTAATTTCTCATCTTTGTATCTTTGTGGATCTTAAAATGTCGTTTGAGGTCACCATTAGATTATGAATATATATATATATATA
>NC_068995.1:48474766-48475482 GCF_001194135.2 Octopus bimaculoides | reverse complement strand
ATATATATATATATATATATATGTATATATATATACACACATATATGTACGTCTGCATATATGTGTGAGTGTATGTGTGTTTGTATGTAGTGTAACTTATTTCAATTAATTTTAACATCACAGAGAAAAGAAATTTAATATTCAGCAAGTCTTGCTCAAATAAAGTTCACGTAGGCCAAGACGTCTTTTGAGTAAAGCTTTAAACGAGAGAAAAAAAATTAAACAAAATCAATGATTTAATTAATTAAATGTACGAAATATGCACAGCTGTTTGATAAAAGTAAAACGAAATTCATTATAAAATATATATTAAAGGAAATTAAACTGTCAGTATACAATTTAATATAATTATATCTGTGTATATATATATATGTATATATATATAAATATTCTCTGAAATGCATGAGCCATTTTCCTATTAGCGTAAATGTTAATACGCTTTCGTATATTATTAAAGTATATAAAACAATCATGTTTATACATGTCCGTCGAGTGTAGGATGCACGGCCTATAAGAATACACATACGCATTACCAGATGCATATGTATGTATAAATATATACATATACAAGAATACATATTTACATATAAATATTGATATAAACAAACATATATATACATATATATATGCGTGTATATATAATTTCATATGTGCATTTATATAAACGTTTATATATATATATGTATATATATATGTGTGTATATATATATATATAT
>NC_068995.1:48472047-48474117 GCF_001194135.2 Octopus bimaculoides | reverse complement strand
ATATATATGTGAGTGTATGTGTGCGTGCGTATATTTTTCGTTAGTATTATTATTATTATTATTAAGATCAATGCCTGGAATCGAACTCGGGGTTAGTAGCCCATGCTCTTAACCACTACGCCATATGCCCGTGGGCAATTATGGACTGAATTTTAGGGCTTATAAATCTAATATTTTCCAATCCTTCCTTAATACCGGTTCCCATATGCTATTCATATCTGCACTCGGCCTGCTTAGGTAGTTGTTGTGTCCTAGCATATGTGCTGCTTCTTTTAGTTTTCGTATTTTCTGATGGTGTTCTCTGTCTATTATTTTAACTTCATCCCACAGAGAGAGGTGGTCTCCATTTTTTTTATACATGATCAGCTATACCCAATTTATCAATATCTCCACCTGCCACAGCTTTGCGATGTACCTCTACCTTATTTTGAGGGTGCGACATGTTTCGCCTTTGTATAAACTACCACATTTGTATGGGATGAAGTACATGCACTCTTTCGTCATATTCTCTTCTATTGTTGGTTTTACTCGGAGATATTATCGAATGTATTACTCTTGAATACTGTCCTGATGTCATAACGGCCGCATATCTTTTGTATCTCTTCGGAGAGGCCTTTCTCATAGGGTAGACAGACTGTGGACATTTTATTGGTTTCATCCTCTCTTTTCTTCATAATTGGAGTGGATAGTATATTTTTAGGGTAATTGTTCCTTAATAGATTGTTACTGAGCTTGATCATTTCTTTGTGGTGGGTATCACGATTACTACTTATATTCTTTGTCCGATTTTTTAGGCACTGAGCAATCCCTCTCTTTACACTGTATGGATGGTGGGAATTGAAGTTGAGGTACATTAAGCCATCATCACAATAGAAACCACGTTCTATTAATCACTATCACAATAGCATAAGGGTTTATAGCCCTATTAGTTCACTCACCTGAGCAACATCATATGCTCCCTTACGTACATCAAGCAATGTGCATTTCGTCTTAGCTGATGATAAATTTTTCAAAATCAAAAGTAGTTTTCTCACATTCATAACCACATTTATGACCAAAATATTAATACCAGCGGTCATTTTGGCTCAAGTATTGTGCATTCCTTAACAAATTGCTGGATATTCAAAGAAAAAAATTGCTATATCAAAATGTGTGAAACTCTAGTGTCTCTTCACACACACAAACACACAACATGCTCGCACGTGCACACACAGATACTGACAGACACACGCCCCCCCCACACACAGACACACGCTCGTCCTCACATGCTAATATAATACCATACGTCAAAAAGTGCATCCACACACACACACACACACACACATATATATATATATGAACAAGCACATACACACACACGCACACATATATACATACATACATACATACATACATGCATACATACATATATATATGCTTATATATATGTATATATATATATATATATATATATATATATATATATATATAAATATGTGTGTGTGTGTGTATATATAATATATATATATATACATAGATACATACATATATATATTTATATATATATACATACGTACATAAAAATACATACGTATATATAAAGATGTTTATATATATATATATATATATATACATCTATATGATCTTACCTACTTGTCATAAAGAATTATTTCTCTCTATATCTATTTCTTAGTCGTGTTTGTGCATGTAATATTAGATATAGTTATGTAAATACACGAAAGAAATAAATGTCAACTAAAATTCATTATTAGCATTGCATTGCAAAGTTGGTTAATACAAACAAATAAGGGAACCGTATTCATAGACACGCATTAATATGTAGATTCTGGTAGATATGTGAATATATTTGACGCTATATGTTTAGGCGTGGTGTTAGCCTTTCTGTATAAATCCTAATTCTTGCACCGCACCTCATTTGCTAGAATGTACTCACGAACACAAAAACAAACACGCAAACAACCATTCAGGCACACATATACACACACACACATACGCGCACATATAAGATTATGTACCAATGTATATGCATGTATGTATATATATAGATGCATGCATATATATATATATATA
>NC_068995.1:48469899-48471885 GCF_001194135.2 Octopus bimaculoides | reverse complement strand
ATATATATAACTTGTTGCGATGGCTATTTTTTTTCTTATGATAATTATATATTATTTTCATCGTAACCTCACATTCTGTGCATATATTACTATCTGATGCGAAGATCAAAGCTATATATTACATAGCTAGATAGATAGATAGATGGATAAATAGATAGATAGATAGATAGATAGATAGATAGATAGATAGATAGACTACATACACATATGCATTCATACATACATACAAATAAACACAGAAATGAATATATGTATATATATACATACATGTGTGTGTATGGTTATTTGAAATTTACAAATATATATTTACTTATATTAAGTTTTATATTCATATTTAAATATATACCTACATAATATATATGGATATATACATATATATTATATGTGTTTATATATGCATACATACATACATACATACATACATACATACATACATACATATATATATATGTGTTTGTGTGTGTTGTACTCGCATATACATATATATTTATACATATGTGAAAATGCAGAGAGAGAGAGAGAGAGAGAGAGAGAGAGAGAGAGAGAGAGAGAGAGAGAGAGAGAGAGAGAGAGAGAGAGAGAGAGAGAGTGCAACAGTGCAAAGAGCGAAGACATATCGTAGAAATAATCCCTAGTTTTAAAATATTTTATTGCATGAAGAATATTGCTCAATAATTTTCAGATCACATCTCTTTCTCTTCCCTAATAAAACTAACTTAAGCATTCGGATCTTTAGGGTATACTTTCCAATGAATATATATTATATTTTTTATGAGGTTTAGGGCACGACATGATGTTTAAACAGTCAATATATAAATATACAAATATAATAAAATGCTAGCATTTTAATAGATATATTTGTTAAAATATAGATATTGCATTTGTCTGTGCATAATCTACTTAGCAGTTTTCTTTATGTATCTAAATTGTTGATAGTCACCAAGAATATTATTAATGATATCCATATTACATTATGCAAAAAAAATTACGCAAAAGGTGCACAACAACACATGCACATATAACAATATATGCGTAGTGATGGTGGGAAGAATTGAAAATATAGAATGCTATTATAGGCTGGGGTATTGAGGCGAATTTATGATAGGTTCAAAATAAATAAATGACAGTATTTGTGAGATGAAGGGTAACTACATCTGAAGTAGAGATCTTGCAATTTCATGAGTGCCCATTATGGGGATGTCACCACACCAACATCCGTTGCCAAGCAATGGTGAGGGGGACAAATATATACAAGGCTTCTTTCAGTTTCCGTCTAACAAATTCATTCACAACCCTTTGGTCGGCCCGAGGCTATAGTAGAAGACACTTTCTCAATGTGCCACGCAGTGGTACTGCACCCGGAAGCATGTACCACACAGCCACTCCTGCGCCTATATATTTAAAATTTAAAGTGCTAAAACTATCCAAAAGTCTCCTACAATGCAGCCACTTTTAGCCATCACACGCAATTATTCTTCCCTCAATGGCTTATGAGTGGGCAGAAATTCATTTGAAAATTGCCCAAATATAGAAACACAACGACCTTGTCCCTTACAGTAATAAATTCGAAATAATTCATTGTATTTATTCGTTCACAAACTAGATTTGCCATTATGTTGACTCTATAATTGGTGTCCTTCCTTCAACACATACTTCTCTCCCTTTTCTGCTTTGGCCCACCTTTATTCTTTATTTTTATATTTTGATAAATGAAAATTTGCATTTTATTTATATATTTGCGTTTCATATTTCCGCAGCTCTTTATTTTTCATCTTTAATTTCCTTCGGCGCCCTCAAACAAACCTCTTACCATACCGTTCTTGTTGTTTGCATTAGTCCATAATTTGACATATTAAAATCCCTAAACGTAAATGCCATAGAGATTTACAACTACTACTAACGAGACCTTCACCACCACCACCACCACCACCACCACCTAAACTACTACTACTACTACTACTACTACTACTACTACTACTACTACTA
>NC_068995.1:48468432-48469889 GCF_001194135.2 Octopus bimaculoides | reverse complement strand
ACTACTACTACTACTACTACTACTACTACTACTACTACTACTACTACTACTGCTGCTGCTGCTGCTGCTGCTGCTGCTGCTACCGATGCTACTGCTGCTGCTGCTGCTGCTGCTGATACTGCTACGTAAAGGAAAGTACGCAACTGAAAAGTATCAAAGTATAAAGCAAAACCCGAAACAAACAAAGGAGTGATAAAAATCTGAAATGTTTGTCTGTATGTGTTTCTAAGTGTGTGTGCACGTGTGTGTGTGTGTGTGTGTGTTTATATTTAATGCAGACGATGAGTGTGATAGCAATAACGGTTGAACTGTGTCTATTGTACTTAACAAGATTGATATTGAAAGTCTCTCATCATGGTTACGGAATAGGCAGAAGAAAAGAAATGTTCATCTTGATGGTGGTGGTGATGAAAATAAGAGCGATGATAATTAGACGACAGCCTCGGTAACTAACACGACGAGGACGATAACTACGATGACGATGAAAACGACGATGATGACGACGATGGTGATGATGATCACGATGACGAAGACGAAAACGATGATAATAATGAGGAGGAGAAGGAGGAGGACGATGGTGAAGAGGATGAGGATGTGGATGATGATGATGATGATGATGATGATGATGATGATGATGATGATGATGATGATGATGATGATGATTACGATGATGCTTTCGATGATGACAATATGCTTCTATTACAGTTACCAATGCCATCGGTGGTGGTGGCGGCAGTGGTGGTGGCAGCAGTGGTGGTGGCGGCAGTGGTGGTGGCGGCAGTGGTGGTGGCGGCAGTACTGGTGGCGGCAGTGATGGTGGCTACGTTGAGAACGGGAATAATGGTGAAGATGAAGAGGAAATTATTTAATGATGATGATGATGATGATGATGATGATGATGATGATGATGATGATGTTTACATCAACGATGATAAGACGATGTTGTTGCCAATGTTACTGCTAGTGTTGCTGCTACCGCAGCTGACGATGATTTGGCGACGAGAAGGTCCGTTTTTATTGATGGTGATGATGATAAATCCTTCAGACGAAGCAGTGTCTGTTGAAAGTATGAAACAGAATGTACGCGAGGAAGGTGCATGATGGAAATGATAACGGTAGAGACAAAAACGTTCGCATCATTAACATCTGTCTTCTATAACAACTCCATCCCTAACCATGCTTCTTCTCTGCTCCTCTTTCTTGTCATCACGACAATGATATTCTTCAAGAAAGAAAAAAAAAATTGTTGATATATATTGCGATGTTGTCTATAGATTTGTTTTTATGAGTATTTGAATCAGAAATGTAAAGTAATGAAAAATATACAGGCACGAACGTACACTCACACGCACACAAACAAACACACACACACTTTCTCTCTCACTCACTCTCTATTTCCTTCATTTTATATGAATATATATTTGTCGTCCTTGAATCTGTTGCTATGACTATGTATA
>NC_068995.1:48466702-48468261 GCF_001194135.2 Octopus bimaculoides | reverse complement strand
TATATATATATATATATATATATATATGTATGTATGTGTGTGTGTATTTATATATGTACGTACGTAAGTATGTATATGTACATATTTATGAAATATATGTATGTATGCATGTATATATGAATACATTGCTCAGTCGTCCATATGTCAGAAAAACCACATTGTAAAAAGAAAAGTATGTGCAGTCTTTACTCTTGCTTTTATGCATTTGAGTAGCATATTTTTGATAATGTCAAATAACCAGCCAGGAAGTCACCATTGTCATTTTGTGTCTACTATCGCACTGAGCAATTGCGACGTCTCATCAGACATGCTGTCTCGGAGCACAGAGTGTCTTCGCTAATTGAGGTCAAGACACAGCCTTTCTCACTTTCGTGGTGGACAGCAAAAAAAGCCAAAGAAAAATAAAATCCATTCAGAAAGGGAATGAAACTTTAGCTTTTCAATGGTAAATAACGGTAACAATCTCACCAGTTATATGACGTACCCAATCATACACACACACACACACACACACACACACACACACACGCGCACACATATAAGAGCCAAGAATCGAAGTGTAGGAAGGACGTTAGCTTCAAACAATCCGTAGTAAATATAAAAAAAAAACAAATTCCAGGGACAGTAGTGGTTTATTGGGACGGAAGGTTGTGGATTTTTTTCGTATCGAAGTACGATAAATTGAAAAAGAAAAAAGTTCTCTTAACATTCCACGGTAGGCGAACAGTGTTGCCGGGTGTGTGAATAAGCGGAACCTCGGAAGTGGTAGATATCCGAGCGAGATGTATACCTTAGGCTATTCTTCAGGCCAAGGATATCTTGATTAAATGATCATTTACATTATCCCAAGGAAGTACATGTTAACATATGGAAGATCCATACAGTTCTATATTTAAGAGATGAGGAATTATCTACGTTATTTATATCATTTACATTATTTACAATCGAGGGATATTTGTTCTCATCTTGTTTGTTGTAATATATATATATATGTGTGTGTGTGTGTGTGTGTGTGTGCGTGTGTTTGTGTGTGTGTGTGTGTGTGTGTTTGTGTGTGTGTGTTTGTGTGTCTGTGTCTGTCCCCCCATCATCGCCTGCCTGAAAACCGATGCTGGTGTGTTTACGTCCCCGTAACCCAGCGGTCGGTTCGGCAAAACAGACCGATGGAATAAGTACTAGGCTTACAAAGAATAAGTCCTGGGGTCGATTTGCTCGACTAAAGCCGGTGCTCCAGCATGGCCGCAGTCAAATGACTGACACAAATGAAAAAATAAAAGAATATATATGTACACACAAACACACACACACATATATATACGTATATACATTTGTTTATACAGAAAGTAAGAGTGAGTGAGAGACATAAGCGGATCAGTCTCTCTCTATATCTCTCATACACTGACAATTTTTCTCTATCCAAATTAATCAACGAATCATAATACATGATATTAATTACTTCCGCCAGACTCAGTTAACATTCGCTACAGCAAACATTGACATTACTGTTTAGATATTGTTAGTTAATTGTTTGCTAAACGTATTCCAACGCATATATATAT
>NC_068995.1:48464813-48466630 GCF_001194135.2 Octopus bimaculoides | reverse complement strand
TATATATATATATATATATATATATATATGTATGTATATATATATATATCTATATACATACATTGAGGCAGACCGTTATATATGTGTTGATCTATACGCCCGCACACAGACACATACAAGCACAAACACACACACATGTATGGGTGTGTATGAGTGTGTAAGTGTCTGTGTATTCTTATAAATATACAAATACGTATGTGCATATATATATATATATATATATATATATATATATACACATACATGTATTTGAGTTGGTGTGTATATATGAATGCAAGCATGCGCACATACACATATATGCATTCCCCTAAAATTCATCCACATCCACACATACATGAATGTGTGTGTGTGTGTGTGCATGTTACGTGTGTGTATGTGCATATGTATATTTTACTATACATATATATACTTCATATACTTGTGCGCATGTACGGTGTTGTATGAGTACATATGCTTGTCTTTATACATGCATATTATTACGTATGTATGAAAAGCAATCATTATCGCCATACATGGTGTCGACTGGTGGCGCTGTAAACAGGTTATGTACTGAAAAGTCAACACGCCACCTACACACATTATTATCGTTGTTAATCGTGGCTGTATTACTCCGGAGACTTGCGGTGTGTGAGAGTTTGTGTCTATGATTTTGTGCTTTGGTGGTTGTTTAATTTTCAGCTGCACTTAAACGGCAGGTATTATTTCTCTTAATCATTTGCCCCATCAAACGTACAGGTAAGATGATACTGTTCTTGTACAGCTTTGGTCGCAGGTAACAAAAGGCAATAATAGCTAACAAGGAGAAGCAGACAAACTCTTGAAAACATGAATGTGAAAATAACATAAATAAATAAGAAATAAAAAAAATATCAATAGAAATTGAAATCAAAGCAAAACGGTTGAAAAGGAAATTAAAAGTAAATAAGATTCTTTGTCATCTTTTCTTTTCTTTTTATTTGTTTATTTCTTTGTTGTATTGTTGAACCTTGAATGATACCTTTACGGTGTATAGGTGTTGAGTGAACGGTTAATACGAGCCTCGTTAGACAGGTTTAGGTTCAAGTCTTCTCTTTGTCCATACACCTTTGTGTGTTTCCTTATAATTATTGGTGATACATATGCTTTCTTCCTGCAATTACGTTGCATAGTTTTAAGCGTATGACTATGTAATTCGAATAGGAGCACTATAGCCGAATGATTAAGACTCTAAGAACGCTATATCAACATATTACTGCCGGTTATCTTGGGCTAACGCTGTTGTCATCATCTTCGTTTCTACATAATTTGAGAGTGATACTGGAATGCTTATAGAAACCCTCCAATATGATTACGCCTATAATTCGAAAAGTACAGACTTAATTATTATGCTTTACACTATTAAGGAAATCGTGACTGTGAAATGCTCAAGTGTTAATTTAAAAGTGTTTAATTCAGTTGACAATCAGCTGGATCATCGTCGAACGACGGAAAACCAACTATCAAACATTCCAAGTATCCGTTCATCATTCTATCAATTGATGAAATATTTTTTACTGTATGCATATGAAATTTGTTGACTTATTAACTTATTCTACAAAATGCTAAAACCAGTTATTACTAAATTTTCATTTACATACATGGTAAAAAAGCAAAACAAAAAATAAGCAAGCAAATAATTAAAAATAATATAACAATGTTTGCAGAGTTTCTAGGCGTAGAGGGATACATACATGTGTACAAAATCGTTATCGGGTGGACAGTATACGTGCACTGTTTAAGGTGTTTAAGTATTTCCCGTGTTTAATTCTTCGAGTAATATATATATATATATATATATA
>NC_068995.1:48461484-48462902 GCF_001194135.2 Octopus bimaculoides | reverse complement strand
CTGTAATTCATGCTCAACCGGTAACATAACAGTTTTTAGTTTTGTCAAAGGAAGAAAGGAGAAACGTCATAAAAAAAAAAAAAAGAAAACCGAACATCTGTCAAATTCTTGTTGGAAAAAAATTCTTAGTTAAAACTTTCGTATTCCACAATGTCTTCACTTCCGTTTTTCATATTTGATTAGCAGCAAGTGGCACAAACTTAAACAGAGACTCACACACATACTAGCAAGCACACAAACTGAAAGGTTCGCGCGTTTATACATTCAGCTGTGTGGTGAGGAATTTGGTTTTTAACAGCACGGGTTCAATCTCACTGCATGGAACCATGGGCGAGTGCTTTCTGCTATATTCTCCTACGCATCAAAGCCTTTCAAGTTGATTTGGGAGAGGGAAACTGAAAGAAGCTGTCACACACACAAACACACACACGCACGCACACACACAAACGCATGCAATCACACACACACTTACATATATCTATATGTATGCATGTGTGCATGTACGTGTGTGTGAAGTCGCGTGGCTTAGTGGTTAGGGCATTCGACTCTCTCTTTCTTTCCCCTCGCTCTTTCTCTCCCCTCGCTCTTTCTCTCCCCCTCTCTCTCTCTCTTTATATATATATGTGTATGCATGTATATATATATGTGTTTGTATCGTGTGTGTGTGTGTGTGTGTGTGTGTGTGAATGTACGAGATGCCGCCGAATAGTTCCTGGCTTTAAGGGTGTCGCGAAAGGTTTGGTTGGGGCCCCAAACTTGCGAGTTGTTTTACAGAGCTTAGAAAGATTCAACAAGGACTGCTGCAATGCGTGTGAATCTGAGAGAAAAATCTTTAATGAATAAAATCAGAATTAACTGATCTTTCTGTATTTTATTTTACCCTAAGCCAGGAACTTTTCAGCACACCCTCATATATACGTACATACATACATCTATATATATCATGCTTACATATATATATATCTATATATATATATTTGTGTGTGTGTGTGTGTGTGTGTGTGTGTGTGTTCACAAAGGGACACATATGCAACGAAACATGCATTCGTATAACACTTACGTACACATGATGATGTATGGTAAATAAACAAATGCGTACATGTATTGTTTCGTCGGTACATAATACGATATAACGAATAACATCTTACTTCATAGGATACTTACCATTTACAGCATATCTATATAAATATATATGAGTGTGCCTGTGTGTAAGTACGTACATACACAAACGTACGTAAATAGATTCATATATTTTTCAATAATTACTTGTTCATACATGGATTTGAATTTATAACATCATATTTCAGATTTACTTCACTGTATATATTCATGTATACATACATACATACACACACACACATACACACACACACATACACACACACATATATAAATATATATATATATATATATATATA
>NC_068995.1:48459644-48460988 GCF_001194135.2 Octopus bimaculoides | reverse complement strand
ATATGAATATATGTATACATAAATATATATACATATATACAAATATATATATATACTTTTTAAAGTTTGATATTTAGAAGGATTCATAGACTTTTATCTTGTTCTTAAAATCCTTGTTTATATTTTCTTTGTTTAATCTCTCTGCAAATCTGGAATTTAAATCTTGTATACCCCTAGGTAATGCTTTCCGTTTTTCTACAAAGCTTTGTCAGAATATTAGGTAATATAATACGCAGAAAATGAGTAGCAGTCACAAAAATGTTACAGAAAGGCTGTTAGTGGCTGTTCATGCTTGTTTTCTCGGGCGTTTTTTTTTTCTCCTGTTTTCAATTGCATATATTGAAGCACAAATGTCACGTGATATTTTAGTACAAATATAGAATCCAACTGTTCGTTGCATTGTCGGAGGAAATGACAAAATGTGATTAGTCGCACAACATTTCTGAGCATTATATGCTTACCAGTTTGAGCCCCAAGCAGTAATATATTTCTTACATTTATTTCTAAGTATATGTAGTTCTCACAGAATTTCTGGTTTGTGGTGGTATTAAACAGGAAGAATTTTTCTACATATATAGTAATACTAGACCTTGTATAACCACCTTTTTCTGCACTCAAGTGATAACCGAATTATGATTCCGTTTCACCTGCAGTTGGCGTTCATTTCTTTGATTGTATTTACGGTTAGATTTTTCTTTTCTGGATTTATACTGTTGATGAGAAGAAGCTTGCCAGATGCAAAAATGTCTACTTAAAAAAAAATAGTATATTTTCTTTAAAGCAGCAGCCCACATGAGCCGTAATGAAACAATTTTTATGTAGAAGTCTGAGCTCTCCATCGAAATTGCCCTAATGAAAAACACAATGATGTTTAAAATGGTGGACTGCAAGAGCCTTGGTGAAGAGCGGGGGTTTGTTATGAAGTTGATCTACTTACCATGCAGAGCAGTAGCGTGTTCCTCTGTAAATACAGTTATCTTTGAAATCGCTGACCATACTTATCCATTTAGTGAATACCTTTCTTTATATAGAAACAACGCCCTCTAAAATGTGCACATCAGTTTCTCGAAATACGAATCTACAATGACAAATCTATTACGCATTAGTACAGCAGCATAGTTCCGCGACGCAGAAGACATATTACCTTCTGCAGATACACTAATATTTTAAAATAAGGAACAAACACACGAAGCATTGAAAGAGTTATTATGTTATTACTCTACCTGGTCATTTGAGCGCCGAGCTGTTCCTAGACACTGTGAGATATAAATCGTATAAATATATATCTGTATGATAGATATCGTATATATATATATATATATATATATATATATATATATATAT
>NC_068995.1:48458414-48459265 GCF_001194135.2 Octopus bimaculoides | reverse complement strand
TATATATATATATATATATATATATATATATAAAGATTGATTGAACACCTTACACTCTTAAGTGGTACGATCGCTGCATAGGCATATATATATATATATACATATCGTCAACGGAAAGAAAATACGGCTGTCACAGCTGTACGAAAAACGTAGTTGCAGGAAAACTGGTTATGAAGATAAAGTCTTTATGAATGAAAAAATAAACCCCAACGATTTTGAATTGGGTGTTACAGTACTCGGATAGAGATATGAGGAACCTTTATTCTAAGAGGTTACCTTTGGAACAATGCAGTCATTTAAATATTGCACGTCCATCTTTTCTTTCGATATGCAATGAACAGATAGTTGCCCTTAATTCTTACACCTAAACATCTCGTGACGCTACTAGGCACAAATGTCCATGTACTAAAGGAAAAAGGTGAACAAATGGTAGAAAACTCACAGACCAGCAACGATTATTTGCTATATTTCATTTTTGTACAACCACGCATCAAGCTCTCAAGGTAAAAAAACAAAAAATGGTTTTATATTACATGATATTCTATCAAAACGCCGTAGAATAACGAAAAGTATTACCTCAGGGTATACGAGAATTAAATTCCAGATTTGCGAAAAAATTAAATAAATAGAAGGTAAGTAAGTTTTAAAATGAAATAAAATGAAATAATCTCTGAATCCTTGCAAATATCAAACATTCATTTATTTTTTTTTTTTTGCTCTCAAGTTTTTCGGAACATTAAAAAAAAATAAAATAGAGTTTAGGAAATCTGAAATATGATTTTATAAAGTCAAACATATTGAAACACTCCTTCACACACAGAGAGACATTAAGACACACACACACACACACA
>NC_068995.1:48456726-48458101 GCF_001194135.2 Octopus bimaculoides | reverse complement strand
ATACATGCATACATGTACGGAAAACCAATTCGTACGGAAAGAGATACATAGATAAATAGATAGATAGATATGTAAGTATATATATATATAAATAAATATATATATATATGTGTGGGGGGGGTGTATGTGTGTGTATATTTATATATTCACACACACACACACAGACACACACACGCACACACAGACACACACACGCACACACAGACACACACACGCACACACATAGGCAATGTATATATAATCTCTATCGTTAAATTTACAACGGAAGGCGCGTTACAACATGCTCTCAGCAAATATACATCTGTGTATCATACGTAATGTAGATACATTGCGGCCGGATTTTGACTTAGCAGGCACCTGACACTTAACTGTTCTAGACAGGAGAAGAGACACAACCGATAATCTAAACCAAGGTACCCATGAGAAAATACCCATGGAACAGTTAAGGCTGAAATGCTCTTAGTCGTTGGTTTGCTCAATTAGCCACATACAAAACGTTGGGTTATATATATACTATATCAATGACATGAGAGTACAAATTATTTCAAAATAGTTTTCGTTGTGAATCCGCCATAGCAGTGTTATACAATGGAAAAAAAAAGAAAAAAAAAAGAAAAAAAAAAGAAAAAAAGAAAAGAGAAAGAAAAAAAAGAAGGCTTGAGAGAATCTTCAGAATCTTGCTAAATGATTACGGATATCGTAATTCAAATGTCACTTAGTTCAGTTTATATTTCATTCATCACATGAATAAAGTCCCGATAATTGGCATCAATCGTTTCGGTTCACAAAATCTCGGCATATGACCAAACATTGCTTGTTCCTTGGTGAAACTAACTCATCAATTCTCTCATTTATTTTTCTCTGTGAGCAATTCTTTGACATTCACTAAGAGTAAATTTAATTGATAGAAGAGCCTCAATTCAATCATTCAATTAGCAGTATTATTTGACATCAATATTACTTTTACTTCGCTGTATATATTATATATATTTATCTCCCGGCACATTTACATATGTATATAACACATATTTATATAACATAAGGAATAAAACGAGATGTACAAGTTTTGTTAGCTGAAGTTAATACATCAGCTAAGAAAGCCTGCATACACACACACATACATACATACATATATACTTACTGTACATACATATATACATACATTTGGCTATGTCAAGATAGATTTTTATGTATTCTTCTTCCCACTTGGATTTTAAATGTTGCCACAATTATAATATGTCTATTCTACTGTAATTTTCTACATTTTTGTGCAGCTGAAGATTGCTCTACATATTGCATGAAACGTGCGTACTGCAATCATCTTTAAAATCCGTGTTGCTTATTTTGATTTTTTGATCACCTCACTTTTAGAATG
>NC_068995.1:48453850-48456136 GCF_001194135.2 Octopus bimaculoides | reverse complement strand
TATATATATATATATATATATATATATACATATATGTATATGTATATATACATACACACACACACACACACACACACACACACACACATATATATTTCTATATACAATCCTATTTTTATCAAAATAGAGATTTTGTTTTCCTCACGTCCTTCGCCATATCAGTCCAGTGCTTCCTACTTCCAAGAAGCAATTTACTCTCAGAACAATTTCCACGTCATATCAGACCGAAGACATGGATGACATCTCTGCGAATCTCATGCTATCGTTGATTTGAATTCTGACTTTGGAACAGATTAACATTGACCCTTCGACTCCATATCTGCAAATAAATAAATAAATAAATGATAGAACACAATAAACGTAAATAAAATAAAATAAATAAAATAACAAGAACCGCTGAAAAGAACAAGCAAGTAGTTAATATTGAATAAGAATAAAAGAACTAAAATCAAGATTCATTAAATAATGGAGGCGAAATATATCGTTCCAGCAAACTGTTTTTTCTTTTTTTTTTTTTTTAGCTATGGCAGGACATTACATGGTTTGCATGGGCGCCTTTGTTCTCTGTGTATTTCTCTTTTCTATTTTGTATGTGTATGTATGTTATATATATATATATGTGTGTATATATGTGCACACGCACACGTTTATATATAAATTGAGTGGGAAAATTGACAAGTTACAGCCAATCAGTTTCTTTCTACCACTTAAACAGCATCCGGGTCCTTGAAGGACCGGACTAAAGCCGGTGTTCGACCTTCATCAGTAATTCGCTTCATTCAAACAACATCACGTATATATATGTGTGTGTGTGTGTGTGTGTATAATATATATATGTATAAATATTTATACATATGTTTCTGTTAATGTCTATACAGCTCTCTCCCTCACTCTTACTAATTATAATATATAAAATACATACACATATACACACACATACATACTTACACACACATGCACACATACATATATATACATATATGGCGATAACTATTAACATAAATATAAATATATACATATATATGTATGTATACAAGGATGTCTACATATATATATGAGGGTTTGTATATGTGTATATGTATGATATATATATGATGTGCATATACACACGCGTATATATATACATACAAATTGTAACATAGATATGTGTGTGTGTGTATGACACACACACACACACACACACATTCGCACACAACGACACGCACACATATTTGCATATATATTCATATGAGCATTTGCATGCTTTTATATTCATACACATATTCATAATTGTATGTATTTCTATACACATGTGTGTGTGTATGTATATATGCAAGTATGTATGTATGTACGTATGCACATATGTATATATGTGCATGTTTTCATTAATTATTGCATTCATTGTATAGGAGGAGATTTAGTCAAGTCAACCTTGAGTCCTCACAGCTCCCGTCATCTGTGTTCAGCTGCCAGGTTAATTTGTTTCCATGTGAAGCATGTAATTAAAAGCCATTACTGTTATACTGATGGAGGACTCTGAAAATGTCTGAATGTACGGCACCGACTGCAATACATGCGTCATTTTATGCGTACGTATGTGCGTATGGCGTTATAAGTATCTATGAGTGGCTATGTGTAGATGTGTCATTCTTCTTATGGAAATGCAGGTGTGTTTGAATGTGCATTCGTGACATTGCATGTGTTGTTATTAATGTGCATATTTTATTTCTATATACAGGTATGAACCTCTGTGTGCGTGTGTGTGTGTGTGTGTGTGTGCGTGTATGTGCGTGTGTGTCTGTGTGTGTGTCTTTATTTGCTTGCATGCTTGTTTGTGTATATTTCTTGTTGTGCTTGTGAGCTGTTGTATTTCGATGTTTATGAATTCAACAATTCCACAATATTGATGAGTATTAAAAGAGGGAGAAAGGGAGAGGGAGAGAGAGAGAGAGAGAGAGAGAGAGAGAGAGAGAGAGAGAGAGAGAGAGAGAGGGTGAGAGATGGAGAGAGAGATTGACAGAGAGAGGAAAAACAAAGAGTGATAGGAAGTGTGTGAGGAAGTGATGTCGAAATCGTAGGAACTTGATAGAATCATCTGTTGGAATACCAGATATACATACATACATAAATATATAAATATATATGTGTGTGTATGCGTATGTGTGTGTGTGTGTGTGTGTGAGTGTATATGTTTATTGGTGCGTGTGGTGTGTATGCATGTATGATTGTGTATACGTGTATATATGTATATATATATATACATTCATATATGTGAGTGTGTGCTTGTATGTGTAGAAGATATGTATA
>NC_068995.1:48448986-48453840 GCF_001194135.2 Octopus bimaculoides | reverse complement strand
TATATATATATATATATATATATATATATAGAGAGAGAGAGAGAGAGAGATAGATAGAGGGAGAGAGAGAAATTTGAATTCGAAACTCATAAGAAGAAATCTGTTCACGTGCTTTTGATATGTTTAATATTGACAAAGACTGAAAATGGTATTCTCATATACAAGCCTTCAGACTCATCCATACTGACAAACCTATAAGCGTGTGTATGTGTGTGTTCTCGCAAAACATAGATGACAATAATAATGCACAAGATATTTGTTGAATGGTATTTGGGTATACATGGGAGACAACCGTGGATATGTTTTGTTGTTATTAGAGCAACTGAAAGAAGTTTAGTCGCCACCGTCTGAGACTGGGGTACGTCACGCTTGTTAGTATGCTTCTAACATGGAAGACTGTACTTTTTATGTGGTAGGTTGTGGCTGTTGAAAGCGTTTTTATACCGCAAATTTTCGATACTGGTTGGTACTGGAGCCATCAGTCATCGCTGCAAGAACACAAAGTTACGGGTACCGAACTGCATCTCGTCTGACACTCTAACAGATCTACCAAAGCACCGCCCTGGTGTAGTACCTTTATATCGATCGAGGAAAAGTGTAGTCGACGTAAACGGGATTCGAACACACAACGCCTAGTGTAATAACAAATATGCAATTAACACCAAGTATTCTTTCTAACAACCCTGCCACTTCGCCGTTGGTGGAGTTCAAGGTATTAATACGATTAATTATGAACCATTAAAAGATATATATAAACTCAAAAGGAAAAAAATATATAGGATATTGCCTTTTGCCTTGTATGTTTTAGTTACTGGACTGCGGCCATGCTAGAGCACCACGTTCAATGGATTAGTCAAATTAAACAAATCAGTCCCAGTATTTAATTGTTTTTAAAGTCTGGTACATCTTCTAACACGTTATTTTAGCTCAATCGCCGATGATTACGGGGACGTAATCAAACCAACACCAGTTGTCAAGCGGTGAGGAGAACGAACAAAAACAAAAAAGACACGCGCACGCGTGCACATGCGCAACGCACGCACACACATACACGTACATACACACACATTTACACACACACACAAACACACACGACGGACGTCCACGCCGTTTCGAGCAACCAAGATTCACTAAGAAAACGCTAGTTAGCCCAGTGCTTCAACAGAAGACAATTGAACAAGGAAGATGTCGCTAAATGGAACTGAGCCCGTAACCACGCGACTCCAATGAGAGCTGCTTAACTTCATAGCCATGCCCGCCAAAATAATAATAATAATAATAATAATAATAATAATAATAATAATAATAATGATAATAATAATAATGATAAATAAATAAATAAATAAAATGAATGCAAGAAATCGATCAATAATGAGCTGTGTTATTTGTGACAGCCTAGATTCGATCTCATCACCAATTAGTTTGCAGCCATTAACTTTATACACTCATTCTCAGTATATTTAACAAACGTATTGATGTGAACAATAACAACGTAGCGTTCACTTCGTCTTCATTCCAATCAATTCCGAACAACGATAATCATTATCGAATTCTGTAGTTCTTTTGATCTCTAGCAGCATTGATCGATTTCCGAAATTCCTTGATTAAATTAGATCCTTTCATGTCTCACCTTTGACATGATATGTGACTTGTAAATGTCATTATTATATCACCGTTGGCTGCCATTCGATTCTTCGTTCAAGAAATGTAACCATGGACCAATAACTTAACAACAGAATTACTTCTTTGTTTTTCATTGATTTTTTCCTGTTTTTCTCGTCGTCTTCATCGTCATCTCCCATCTTTATTGTCATTCTTCTCACTTTTCTACTTGTTGTTGTTGTTGTTGTTGTAGGTTTGATGGTAGTGGGTCTAGCTGATGTTGTTGTTTTCTTTTTTGTTTCTTTTCCTTTTCCTTTTTTCTTTCTTTTCTTTTTTTGTTGTTGTTATTTCTGTTGTTGAACTGCCCTGGTTAGCTCAACTCGAACTGACCTTTTGACCCGGAGGTAGGCAATTTAACGTTTAGGAGCAACACACAGGTCTCGAACTCTGGATAAATCAAGCTTCAGTTCAGAGTAACACAGAGAAAGAAAGAAAGAGGGAGAGAGAGAGAGAGAGAAAGAAAGAAAACCACTGAATTAAAATAACAAAGCTAATAAAACATTACACACACACACACACACACGAATAATTATATATATGTACATATAATTATACAATTATGCATGTATACAATTATATATATATATATATACATATATGTGTGTGTGTATTTATATATGTACACACACACACACACATACATACACACACACACACACGCACACACGCACATATATACACATACACACGCACACATATATACACACACAGGTGATGGCTAACTTGGTCCTTGCCGCTACTCTCAGACGAAACCCAACAGTGGAGCTTTGTATCTTTGTTAGAAACCGGCTCCCTCTTCAGAAGAATTTAAATGATTAAAAACAGAAGAGACATACATACATACATACATATATACATACATACAAACAAAAACACCCTGTTGTTGATGTTGAAATTCCAATGAATGAACCTTGGATCTAGGTTAAAAACCGGTTCTTTCTCTATTGGCAAGAAATCATGAAATATACTGAATAATGACATACATACATAATATGAAACGATGAAGTATCTATCGAGGTCTTCACTTAAGTATATTTTTTCGTTATTGAACGACTGAATGCGGGCAAAATATTCGCCGTAATAATTTGATTCAGCCAACTGCAATCCATTGAAATACAACAAAACATTTTCTCGGAGTTCATTCCATGCAGTGTTATACATGTCCTGAAAACTCCTCACAGCCTAGGCTTTGTTATTTTATTTTGTCTAATATATATATATATATATATTTGTAAGTATGTATGTATGTATGTATATATATGTATATGTATATGCATACTAATACAAGACCCGCATTAGACTCCTCACTCGTATCACTATCGAACAAAGAGTTTAACTACGGTCTGTCCATAGCACTTACTTAGCGTTACCTGGCACTCTTTGGATCTTCTAGATACCAACACCTCTCATACCTACGCTATACGTGTGTCTGTTAGTGCGCGCACGTGTGTGAATGAGTATATGTGTGTATACTTGTGTGAGTTTGTGTGTGTGTGTGTGTGTGTGCCTGTGTGTGTTTCGTATCTCCCACCTCACTTGAGAACAGGTTTAACTTTGTTTACGATCCAGTAACTTAGAGATCGGCCAAAAGGGAGCGATAGGATAGGTGCTAGGCTTTAAAAAGAACATAAGAACATGCAATGAAGTTGATTTGTTGGACTAAAGTCTTCAAAACTGTGCCCCAGCTTAGCCGAAGTCCAGTGATAAAAACCAAATATAAGCTAAATAATAAAATTACGCCAAAGCATATTTTCATTTACGTTATTGTACGGGTTTTTTTAAATTTCCCGAACATGGTATTTAGAAGAAAATTATTTTTTCACAAATTTGTAACATCTTCTGTTTAACAAACTGGAATTCTGAAAAAGTATTATGCAAACAAAAATAGCAAAAATCAAAGAAAAATAGGAATCGTGTTCATTAAAAAAGCTATTCCGAAACAGCTTCAAACGTAATCTTTTACAGCGTCATACTAAAAGGAAACGAATCAACAGGGAATTGAACTTCTTAGAAAAATGAATTGGGCAACGATTTTTGGATGGAACACGGAGCGATTTTTATTCTTTATACTTTTGTCAAGATAAAGAAATGGTCATGAACTTCACCTCTGACACAGCAACAAAGATGATGACAGAAAACTTGGAGGTTGAGCAGTGACATTGCGTAGGCGTATATTCTTGTTCAAAAGAGATGAGGACGCTGAGATGTTTTATTAGAGAAACTGAGATGATAAATTGAGTGATGTGGCTTCTTAAACAGAAATAAATGGAAATGCCTAAAATTACTTATGTGGGCTAATTTATAACAATAGTGAATATAGTCACAGGCGCGGTTGTGTGGAAAGAGGCTTGCTTCCCAACTAAATGGCTCTGTTTCGATTCCACTACGTGACACCATAGGTAAGTGTCTTCTACTATAGGCTCGGGGCTCCAAAACACTTCTGAGTTCAGTAGACAGAAACCGAAAGAAGCCTGTCGTATATATATTATGTGTGTATGTCGTATATATATTATATGTGTATGTTTGATATTTTCATATTTTTTCCATGCCTATGAGAGTAACTTCCCCTTTTTATTCAACGGTTTCACTTTTTCATAATGTCTAAATAGCTGAAAAAAAATGCCTAGAATCTTTTAGCTCTGTAAAGAGAGTGAGAGAGAGCGAGAAGGAGAGATGTGCATATATATGTATAGATATCTTGACGACCACCTTCAGTCATGAATGATCATGTGATTGCACCTTAGGAAGTTCCATTCCGAGGCACAATTTCGGTCAAGTTTGTTTGTGGAACATTAGAGGTGACCAATTTAAATCAGTCACCCTCTCTCCATGGACAAGGGAGCAAAGGCCAATTCCGTTTGGCCCCAGAGTCGTCCTAACTCATTACTGCAGCTGGGCGAACTGGAGATACGTGAAATAACGTGTTTTGCTGAAGAACACAATACACAACCTGGCCCGGGAATCGAATCCGTCTCACGATTGTAAGCCTGACGCTCTAACTATTAAGCCATGCTAGTTCATTGTGTTTGTGTGTTTGTGTGTTTGTGTGTGTGTGTGTGTGTGTGTATGTGTGTGTGTGTGTGTGTGTGTGCGTACACACACAAAGACACACATATAATATTCAAATACACGTGTAATACATATTAAGACACACATATTAAACTCACACATGCGTACGTATTATATATATAT
>NC_068995.1:48444945-48448749 GCF_001194135.2 Octopus bimaculoides | reverse complement strand
AACTCACACAAATATATACACACCATATTTTATTGATCGCAAACATTTTCATCTTTCAAACAATAAATGAAGTCAATATTATAAGACATTTATATTATTATTCCCCGTTCCAACCATGGAGGGAGATATTACGGAAGAAATGTTTCTACAGAAAGCATTGTCATCAGATTTTTTCTTTCCGTTTTTGTTGTTGTTTTTTTTGTTTTTTTTAACTGGAAAATAATAATGTTTCTTCTTTAAATTCAATAGTAAACCAGAATATTAGTATTTTAAACCTTTGGATTATTAAGAAAAGCTTCTTACAATGGATTGTTTTCAGTAATAAGATTGCAAAGACAAAACAACAACAACAACAACAGCAACAACAACAAAAAAGAACAATTCATGACATCGTCACTCAATCATATATAAGAGAATAAATGTAATCGTGTTTATTATTGAATTGCATGTATGTATAATGGTGATGTTGTTTTCTTTTATTTTTGTATTTTAGCTATTGCATATATACAGGATGAAAAACGGGAGTGGGAAAGATAATGTGCGTGTGCGAATGTGTGTGTGTGTGTGTGTGTGTGTGTGTGTGTGAGAGAGAGAGAGAGAGAGAGAGAGAGAGAGAAGGAAGTGGATGGTTAGATTGATACATATTGGAACACTCATACCCGGCAATTGTATAGATTTATGATATACATACGTATACATCATGTATAATATATATATATACATATGCATGACATAGTGAGCGAGAGAAAGGGGGAGAGAAAGAGAAGGAAAATAGGAGAGTGTTATATGTTCCTGTCTTTCAAAACGACTCTGCTACATCTTTTAACTTTTGCTTAATTACAGAAAATCTATTTAAAATGTCAATTTTGATTACCAACTAACAAGCCATATTTCTCGGTGAAAAGGAGAAACGAAGAGCCAAAAAAAAAAAATAAGACGAAAAAGAAGAAGAGTAATACAACTACTACAACTATTTGTTGTTGTTGTTGTTGTTTTATCTATTGATCACGTGTTCTTGCCAAAAGATCAAAGACGGTACAGCACATTATGGGCTTACGTAAAAAGAAACTGAAAATATAGGAAATAACGAAAACAAAAGCGTTTCCGCAAAGAAAGCGATTTCTGAAGGGCCTTTGAAAACTCTCAAAAACAACATGGTCATCCTGACCACAAAGGCAAGCGCCTTTTAATCTGCTGTCCTTCTTCAATCTAGGGTAGTTTTTTTCCATGCCTATGAGAGTAACTTCCCCTTTTTATTCAACGGTTTTATTTTTTCATAAAGTAGGCCTGTTCGCCTCAGCCATTCTCGTCGCTGTCATTCACTACACAACATTTTCCCAGGGAACAGGACTTCACTCTACTCACATATAACTTTCCATGTTAAACTTGCAAAAGTTGAAAAGGTATTGATCAAAACGGGAGGTGTTTGTTTTCGTTTCATTCAGTTTCACCCACCACGGAACCTATTTCGCCAAGGTCACGAGGCGGATATAAACTGCTTGACAAAGAAATATGACGGCGGAATCTTCAGAATTGTCTCCGATGATAACCGCCTCCCTCTTACACGTGACACAAGCAGTTTAAAATAATTCTACAAGATGTCAATGGTTGGGCACCAGGTGTGCGAGTACGGACCAATTTCCTTGCCCTGCGAGCATCTTGAGCAGACTCTGCTATGGTGCTTCCTTGTCTTTAGAGACTACATCAACCGGACAATGCTTCAAGTGAGCAATACCATCCCAGTAATGTCTGGAAATTATCCATGGGTTCCGCTTCAGAAATTCTGCAGAACATACAAACCAGCTGATTTTCATTATCATCCATAGTTTCCAAGAGAATGTCGACAGTTTTGCCCTCCAGGAATCCATAGAGCGCCAACGTGGTACTTCCTCTGAGTGCACTGCCAGAATGGCAGAGAGCTGCTTGCGCTTTAAGACATTACAAATTCAGGTGCCAAGCGCCTTTCCTCGGTTTTTGAATGATAAAGGACAACAACTCTGTAAAAGAGACGAGGTCTGTTAAAACGCCAGTCTAATCGGTATACCGTAAGCCAATGGATGGACAAAAACCACATGATGTTAGATGAGGAAAGATTTGAACTCATGTACTTCAGAAAAAATAATGCAACCAGACAACCATATTCCCTTCCTTCAGGAGAACTACCCTCAGCATCCAATACTGCCAGAGACTTAGAATTAATTGTTGACAGTCATCTAGGCTGGAGTGTTGATATTAACAACGAAGTCGATATGCTGCGCAGGAAGGGCTCCTGGATTCACAGAGCTTTCCGATCTAGAGAGCAAGAGGTCATCATTCCCTTTTAGTCCCCCAATTATACAACCACCCGTAGAATACTGCTACCCACTGTGGTTTTCCCACACACCAAACAAAATATTACGTCTGTCAGTCCGTCCGTCTATCTATCTATCTATCTATCTATCTATCTATCTATCTATCTATCTAACTATCTATCTATCTATCTACCTCTCTCTCTCTCTCTCTCTCTATATATATATATATATATATATATATATATATATATATATATATGCGCGCACACACACACATACAAACAAGAAGAACAGCGTGAGCAGGTAACTTCTTTAAATGAGTTAACAATTGTTTCCCCGAATTCGATCTCAGCAGTATTGCATAATATAGCAATATTCATGAGATCGAAACAAACCTAGATGAAACAATTGTAAATGCATGCAATAAGATGACAAACTCACTCCGTCCTTGATTATAATTGTAAAGACTCTACAGACATTTCTATCATTTCAGACATGTTTGGTGAAACAGACACTCTCCGGAGCACCGTCTACTGTGGGATAATGTACCCGAGGATGAGCACAATACGGTTAACACCAGGGTTATTTCTCTAATATAATTATTATCTATCTATCTATCTATCTATCTATCTATCTATCTATCTATCTATCTATCTATCTATGTGATCTATTTCTAGCGCATTAACTGTCCACGTTAGTGGTCGACGTTATTTTTTAAAATGTATCTATCTATTTATGTAGCATCTATATATGTGTGTGTGTGTTTGTGTGTTTGTAAGTATATTTCTCTGTATGTTTTTCTATGCGGATGTGTGGCCAAAGACATTATTATTTTATTACTTTCGTGTTCCTTTAATGGAAATTAATTCACACAAAGGAACATCTTTTTAAAGTTATATCTGAAGAATAAAGTTTTGAATTAAAAGGAGAAAAGAAAGCAAAAAAAAAAAAATACAACATCGATAAAAACACTAAATAATAATGACGACAATGATGATGATGATGATGATGATAATGATGATGATGATGATAATAACGATAACAATGATAATAATAATAACAATAATAATAATAATAATAATAATAATAATAATAATAATAATAATAATAATAATAATAATAAGAAGAAGAAGAAGAAGAAGAAGAAAAAGAAGAAGAAGAAGAAGGAGAAGAAGAATGATGGTAATAATAATAATAATAATAATAATAATAATAATAATAATAATAATAATACTAATAGTAATTTCTCGGCTATATGCTAACAAGTTATACCTCGGTTATATCTCTCTGTTCCTTGTCTTATGCCTTCCTGTCTCTTCTTTCTTTCTGTCTCCATATATACACAACTCACACACGCGCATACATGTATATATATGAGTACACACGCCCACACAGAGAGAGGCATATATCCCATATATATATATATATATATATATATAATCATATATATGCACACATATGTATAGGCACATATATATATATACACATGAATATATATATATATATATATATA
>NC_068995.1:48441113-48443413 GCF_001194135.2 Octopus bimaculoides | reverse complement strand
ATATATATATATATATATATATCTGATGATATACATCACAATAATGTGTACAAACACTACACACCCAGAAATATAGGTTGATATATACATAATTAGATACACATATATAATTTTACTATTAGTTACCGTAACAGGTTGCAGCAAAGTGCTGTGGCTCTGCTGGGCTACTGGCCCTAGTATCATTGGCTTTTATTTCGCATTAACATCACGGTTGTTTTTTCAGATCTTTTTCTCCTGAAGTAGCGAGTTGGATATCTCTACTGTCCCCTATGTGTCCTGACGTGATGTGGGTTCATTTGGTACTTCTGGTAAAATTAATTCAAATTTTCTTTGTAAACATCCACATGTTTATCTCGCAAATCCGGTCTTCTCTGAAGGAATGTTCAAGAAATATGGTTCCTTAAAAATTCAGCTGTTACCGTACTCATGATGGGGAGTACGGGATCATTCGTACTATGTAGTGGTGTCTAGGTCGGTGGTGGGTATCCCCTTAACGTACTTCTCGGGGATATTTAGCGTGATACAGTGTGACAAGGCTGACCGTTTGAATTACAGACACAACAGAAACAGGAAGTAAGAGTGACAGAAAGTTGTGGTGAAAGAGTACAGCAGGGTTCGCCACCATCCCCTGCCGGAGCCTCGTGGTATTTAAGGATGTTTTCGCTCAATAAACACTCACAACAACCGGTCTGGGAATCGAAACCGCAATCCTATGACCGCGAGTCCGCTGCCCTAACCACTGGGCCATTGCGCCTCCACCTTAAAAATTAATAGACTGTAATAAACTTTTTATTACAACTTTAATACGTTTTATTCCAAACCAAATCACGTTCAAATCATAATAGGCAAGGGCACTGTAGGTCAGCTTGCGCAGGACACTGTAACTCTAAGGCCGACTGTTTTCAAGAATAACTAAGTTGATAATTAGATAGTTTTAGTTCAAACGTCGAAGGATCGAATTTGGCAAATGTTATTACGCAAGAAACTAACATAAACTGACTTCTATTAAATATAATATTCGTTTTTATTTTTATCAAAATGTCTTCGGCATCATTCCAAGATTGGATATAAATGATTTATGTAATTCGAAGCTTATTTTGAGTTCTCCGATGAAATCTCTCTGTGGTCGAGCTCGCATTATTTCTCTTGTAGACGAGGTGTCCATTAGTAAGGAGTGGCAGAAATAGTCCGAAACCAGGACTGGTCTTCCGGTCCCGTCACTAGGAGATGGTAGGGCTTCGCTCCCCTGTTCGCTTTTTTATCGGATGCAGCGGTGCATCGTTAACCAGCTAGAAGAGATGTCCTCTTGGGATTAAAAAAATCGCAGTAGAGTCTGCTCGAATGGATAGCAATGTTAAAATGGCTGCGAATATTATTTATTGTTTCCAATAAAATGATGAAACAAACAGCAGTACCAGTCAACACGGACGTCAATTGCCTCCACTGTTGCTTCCCTACTCTGATATTAGTAGTATCCGTGAAGGCGTTGTCTTGGCAGAATCGTTAGCACGCCAGGTAAGCTGCTTTGCGGCATTACGTCCGTCCTTACGCATTGAGGACCGCATTACAGGAATGAGCAGAAGGACCCCCATGGAAAACAGTGAGGCTGATGAGAAAGTACTGAAATGGCTTTGACTGCAAAAGGGGTCACAGTAGTCCACTTGGATATAGATCTAGGCTTCAAAAATCTATCAGCATAAATCAGTTCTCAGATGGACCATCATGCACCTATACAGAGAAAAACAGAAACCTCGTACGGTCTTATTGGGTTCTTTCTATCTCTCACCTTCCCTTTCCTTTTCTCTCTCCCCTCTTTCTTTCTTTATTCTTTTCTTTCTTTCTCTCTTTCTCTCTCTCTCCCACTCTGTCTCTTTATACGTCAGTACATCAACACATACAAACTCACAGAGGTACACACGTACACATTAGTGTGTGTGTGTGAATCTGTTTGTGTGTATTTATATGTATATGTATATATATATATATATATATATATACACCAAAATCAACATAATTCGTGTTTTGGTATGAATAAGCCATCTATATTCTGTGTAATTATATATATATATATATACATATATATATATATCCTTTTATTCTTTTATTCTTTTACTTGTTTCAGTCATTTGACTGCGGCCATGCTGGAGCACCGCCTTTAGTCGAATCAAATCGACCCCAGGACTTATTCTTTGTAAGCCTAGTACTTATTCTATCGGTCTCTTTTTGCCGAACCGCTATGTTACGGGGACCTAAGCACACCAGCATCGGTTGTCAAGCGATGTTGGGGGGACAAACACAGA
>NC_068995.1:48439494-48440340 GCF_001194135.2 Octopus bimaculoides | reverse complement strand
AACAAATAAGAAATATGACAACGAAAATACTGCTTCTAACGGGAACACCAAAATCAACATAATTCGTGTTTTGTTATGAACAAGGCATCTATATTCTGTGTAATTATAATTCGTACATGTATACATGTTATGTAGTAGGTTTTTATCTCCTCTAAATCTCATATGCGTCTGTGTATGTACGGAGGTATATTTATATATGTATTTATGTATTTATGTGTGTATGTGTGTATACAAGTTGTTGTTGGCACTCCGTCGTTTACGACGTCGAGGGTTCCAGTTGATCCGATCAACGGAACAGCCTGCTCGTGAAATTAACGTGCAAGTGGCTGAGCACTCCACAGACAGGTGTACCCTTAACGTAGTTCTCGGGGATATTCAGCATGACACAGTTCTCGGGGGATATTCAGGTGCTGATAAGCAGCGACAACAACAACAAGGATGAACAATAGCGACGGTTACACCACCATCGCCCCATCCAACAACAACAACAACAACAACGACAACAACAGCAAAAGGAATAAAATATTTCTGGATTATTTCAGATTGTTCAGTTTAATACATTTTTATATTTCCATCCTCGAAATAATCCCAGATGACACTAAATAAACACCACAACATCCGGTATTTTGCATATTTCTAGCATCATTTGCAACGACTGCAACATGCAACGGACATCGTGAACATGAGAAGCAGCATTTTCCTATCGTGCTAATTATCATTATTATCAATATCTTCATTAGTAAGAACCTCAACCGTACCGAATGCACAAAGCATTAATGTACCCATTATCATCGTCGTTATGCCCCCCCCCGCCCTCCACCATCAGCATCAGCATCATTGTAATGT
>NC_068995.1:48434877-48436528 GCF_001194135.2 Octopus bimaculoides | reverse complement strand
ATATATACATAGTAGTTAGAAATGTATTCAAGTACATATGTTTGTTTACATGTGTGTCTGTGTGTGTACATACGTATGTATGTGTGTTTAACAAACGAGAAGAAAAGAACTCGTTACCAGAATAGTGCGCATTCTTTCAAATGATCTTTTGGTGTGTTACCCTGTAGTTTCTCTACCCATAACGAGGAGAACGCTTCGCAACATCACAGCCTCCATCGGTCTTCCGATCCCCCAACCACCACCACAAGTGACTAAAGGTGAACTGACTCGTTATAAAGCTATGTGAACGATTGGCTGTTCGTGTTGGTAGCAGTTCACTGCGAGCCTTTGACATATAGCGTTGAGTCTCGTGTAATAGTAATAGTAGTACGTCTTATATATACTTTCTTCCCGCCCGTCTTCGTCATATTATATATCCAATACGAGGATAAGAAAACTATGTATGTAGGTACGTAGAGACGGACGTATGCATGTATATATATGTATGCATGTATATATGCATATATCAAGTCCAATGCAGGTATATATCGAATGATGGCGTGGTGATACCGTCTTGTGTCAACCTTCCTGTGTTAAGGTTATGATATCTTCCTGTGTTATGCTTTGAGCAGCATCTACAATAGCATCCCAGAGGTTAGCTTTACTTGAAAATTGCCGTCCATCTTGGTAAACGCACCTCTTCATGTTATTCCACAGGTTCTCTGTTGGGTTTAAAAAACTGTGAGGCTGACGCCTGTACCATTTAGAGGAAGTTTGATATAAGAATTCACAATAATTAGTACTGTTGCGTTCTACATCTTCGTCAACTTTAAATGGTCCAACGATGGTTCTATGAACCATACCAGCCCATATCATTACACCACCACCTCCTTGTTGCCGTCTTCTCGTCATAGGAGCATCTTGGCCTGACAGAACCCATCCTTTAGCCCATCCGCCTGGACTATCTAATGTGACGCGCGATTCGTCGGGGAATATGACGTTTCTGAAACCTGTTTTTAAGAACTTTCATGCCCACTTTAGATGTTTATCAATATTAGTTGGCGATACAGGAGGCTGGCGAAGAGATTCTTTCATAGAACCAATGTCGCAAAGGACTCTACACCTTTTGTCTCTCTTTACCCCAACAATCCCAGCCACTTTAAATACCTTATCACTACTGCGTAGTGGGTTTTTGACGATAATGCGTTTCAGATGACGTTTATCTCTCGTGGACAAGTTCTTGAACCCTTTCCGAGACCTTGGTTTCCTTTTATATCCTCAATTGCTTTCTTGATTGTTCGATGATCTCGGCCAAGCTGCTTCGAAATGTTCAAAGAGGTCATTCCATCACTTAAAAGCTTAGTTATTTTCTGCGTTTCAGACGCTGTAATATCTTTCTTTTTACCCATGATTATATTATGACCTGCAAAATAAAAAAAAAAAAACATATTATTAACACTGTAAAAATAACAATTCCAAAATTTGCATAATAAATTCAGACAGCTAATTTCAGTAAATTCTCATTTACTCACGAAAAACACATCAGTTCTATGTCAAAAAATTTTAGCCACAATTAAGAAAGAGCATTTGTACAAACATCCTAAAATTTGAGCTTCCTACGTACATGTACATTCATTTTGTTAAAAAAAAACTGATTTGCATAATATCTTCA
>NC_068995.1:48432286-48434364 GCF_001194135.2 Octopus bimaculoides | reverse complement strand
TATATATATATATATATATATATGCATGCAGATATATATGTATATGTATATATATGTGTGCGTGTGTGTGTATATATCTATTTATAAACTTAGATACACACCTAGATATTTACCGGTCGCTTTTGTCTTTTGTTTTATAATCAGCTCTCAAGCGGCCTTTCTTTGAATAGCTTTGAGATTAGGTGCCAGCTCAAGTTACCAAACTAATTAACAGGTGTGTACTAGAGTATAGCTTTAACAGGTAAGGAAGTGGGCGGCCGTGATTGTTATCTTTGTTTCGTTGTTCTGGGGTGTATCAGGGAAGACTGGAAGCGAAAGAAAGAATGCGATTTATATCAGCCGTTAGATTAAGTATGAAACTTCTAATATAGTGAACTATGGAACACCGTCAGTATCACAATCAGGTTTATCGTTGAGAGAACAAAGAGCAACAAAACGGACATCTATGCGAGAAAAGGGCAAGGTTTTCCGAAAGTGAGCGTCGTGGAGTTTCTCTTTACATCATGTGGTCAGCATGTTGCTTATGGCTGATCTCTGCAGTATCTTGATTTGCTAGGAATACCAGGGATCTCTCCCTCAAATACACCTCCCTCAAATAAATATGGTCTTAGAGGGAAGTAATTATGTTTTTGCTTTATCTATCTATCTATCTATCTATCTATCTATCTATCTATCTATCTATCTATCTATCTATCTATCTATCTATCTATCTATATATATATATATATATATATACACTTCTTTTACTCTTTTACTTGTTTCAATCATTTGACTGCGGCCATGCTGGAGCACCACATTTAGTCGAGCAAATCGATCCCGGGACATGTTATTTGTAAGCCTAGTACTTATTCTATCGGTTATTTTGCCGAACCGCTAATTCAGTAGGATATAAACATAGGTTGTCAAGCAATGCTAGGGGGACAAACACAGACACACTAACATACATACACGCATATATATACATATATATGACGGACTTCTATCAGCTTCCGTTTACCAAATGCACTCACAAGGCTTTGGTCGGCCCACATATATATATATATACACATATATATATATATATATATATATATATATATATATATATATATATATATATCTCCCTATCTATCTATCTATCTATATATCTATCTATCTATCTATCTATCTATCCGTCAGTTTGTCCGTTCGTCTGTGTGTATACATGTATATAAGTATGTATTTACGTTGTGTGTGTATATATATGTGTGTATCTGTGTTGTGTGTGTGTGTATGTGTGTGTGGAATGGAGATGGTTACGATTTTATCAACAGTACAACGACTTCACTGCTGTTTTTATTACAACGATGCAGCGTATCAAATGTGGATTCCCCCCACACCCCACCCCGACCATATTGCAACTAACTACATAAAGAGTCGGGATAAACATAACAGCGCATTCTGTCAGGCAACGGTTCTGCAAAATAATCGCCGGGAGGAATATATAACATAAGGTCTAGTCGAGGATGCTATGAAGTTCATAAAGCGATGCCTCTCATAATGGCGCCTGAATTACGGCGTCTTTTTTGTTTACGGACGCAAATCAGCAGAAAATCTTTAACAGAAATGCTGCGATCCATCTTTGACTTCGATCTACAGAGACAATATTCTATGCGGTACTTCGATGACATTTCATTTATTAATTTTCCGAAATAAATGGTTCTGCTTTAGCCTTTTCCATGCGGATCACTAATACGTGAAAGCAATGTTTGAACATGAAATACAACAATAATGATTACTGCCATTGAAGTTTAAGACACAACATAGTTAAAATTTCACGTGTAAATTAAGAAATAAAGCACACAAAAAAAAACAAAAAAACATAGAGCTAATGAAACTTATTGAAAGCAAAAAATGATATACGAAGTATTTGGAGAGGAAATTTGAATTCAGGAATTATTATCTTGGATTTTTTGGGTAAGACGCAACGAACATTCTAGAACAAATAAATTAGTAAATGAATGGAAAGTGAAACGGTGAGTGTGTTAAATAATGAAGCACTAAAAGAGAATGACTCCTCCAGACACAACAATATATATATATATATATATATATATATA
>NC_068995.1:48430526-48431895 GCF_001194135.2 Octopus bimaculoides | reverse complement strand
AGCTTCTACTTTAGTCATCTATTAAACACGACTACGTGCTAGTTCCCTCTTCTTCCTCCTCCTTTTCCTCTTCCTTCACTTCTCCTCGTACCTTCCTATTCCTCCTCCTTTTCTTCCCCCCCCTTTTCTTCTTCTTCCTGCTGCTCCTCCTCCCCTTCATCTTCCTACTCCTCCTGCTCCTCTTCCTCCCCTTGTTCTCCTTCTCCTCCATCTTCTTATACTCCTCTTCCTTTTCTTCTTCGTCCTTGTACTTATCCTCCTCCTCATTATTGTTATCATCATCATCATTATCATCGTCATCATCATCATCATCATCATCAACATCATCATCGTCATTATTATTATTATTATCATTATTGTTATTATTATTAGTATTTTTTTTTTTTTACTTGTTTCAGTCTTTTGACTGTGGCCATGCTGGAGCACCGCCTTTAGTCGAGCAAATCGACCCCAGGACTTATTCTTTAGAAGCCTAGTACTTATTCTATCGGTCTCTATTGCTGAACCGCTAAGTTACGGGGACATAAACATACCAGCATTGGTTGTCAAGCGATGTTGGGGGACAGACACACAAACACACACACACAAAATTATTATTTAATTTTGCAAAATGTTTCCCTGCAGTACATTGTATTCTCAGATCTGGGATCCCATTAATCGTCTTGCCTTTCAGTCTGATGATCTTCAGGTATATTCACATGAACAAAGGACCCTCCCTTGTCGATTGACTCACATTAATCATACGTATACATTCATGTTTACGTACACACAAGCGCGTACGAAAGTATAAGTATAAACCCTTATATTGTGAATATATATGAATATTTCTTAAATAAAGGATTCAGTACTGGTTAAGATTAAAAATTGTTATGAGTGAAGTTTCTCGCTCATATCGCAACATGCCCTTAAAAAGTAAGACACAAAACAATGTGTGTGTGTGTGTATGTGTGTGTGTGTGTGTGTGTGTGTATGTGTGTGTGTGTGTGCGTGTGTTCTTATATAGTCTGATAAAAGACTGAATATATATGTTGGGGGATGCCTTTGATCACAGAGATCAGCGGAATCAAAACTGAGATCTGCTTTTATCCACCTGATCTAGGGTCAAAAACGAACAAAATTCAACACGGTATATTGGATTTTGCGTAGATTATTCAATCGATTTTACGTCAGATATTCCTGGAAATGTTAGATTAAAAAAAACTGGGGGAGGCTAACTTGGAAGTCACAGCCGACCTGTATACACGTAAGCACACATATACACATATATACAAACATACATGAATGCGCCCATTTATACGCACTGAGAAATAGACGCGTACACCTATGTGAATATACACATATTGCAACACAGATAGGTTTATATATATAT
>NC_068995.1:48427637-48428538 GCF_001194135.2 Octopus bimaculoides | reverse complement strand
TATATATATATATATATATATGTATACTAATGAATATATATGTGTACTTATGTGTATATAGATATACCCCCCACACACACATATATATACGTGTTCTACAGGTTATCACATTTTGACATGCTATGCACATTCCAGCAAGATTTGTTTGATACTGTCTCCTTGCCCGAAAATAAGATTAGGGAAAAAGGCAGGATGTTGTAGTAAAGTTATTAACCGAATCAAAAAACGTAGCACCGGTGCAAATAAATTAAACTTGTTCACCATCAGTCTCTGGTGATTGCTAACAAAATATGTTTGCACCACCCGACAAGACAAGAGTCGCCTGCCTTCCATGGACTTCTATCAGCTTCTGTCAATCTACAGCAAGATATATATATATATATATATATATATATATAAAACAAAAAACAAAACATAAAAACAGAAAACACAGAGACATTAATTAATGGCGAAGGAAAATTTTAAAATACCATCGCCATATCCTCATCAACAACAACAACTGGAAACAATGTCAGCGTGAATTATAATAGAAGATATATATATATATATATATATATATATATATATATATTTAAATGAACACTGTGCTGACCCAATGTATACATAGAAAACTTAATAAGTTTCTTCAATGTCTTCTTTGAGCTTCGGTTGCGTCCTGTTGTGTTGAGAAACAAAGGATAGAGTTTGGACATGACACATGAGTAGTATTTGTATGTATGCTATTGTTGTTGTTGTTGTTGCTGTCGTGATGGTGGTGATGGCCGCGTGGGGAAGAGAAGGGCGGCGGTGCTGGTGTTAGTGGTGGTTGTAGTGATGTGTCGGCGGTGGTGGTCCTTGGACACGTTGCGTTATGCTTTTTTATAAGTTAGATAATATAATACTGACTCTGCCTACTACACAT
>NC_068995.1:48417838-48423152 GCF_001194135.2 Octopus bimaculoides | reverse complement strand
TATATATATATATATATATATATATATATATATATATATATATACGTTGTCTGATCAATAAGTAACCGGAGAGTTGTTATAGTAACGAAGTTAAAGCACGCAAAGTGAAGCCTCTTGGTACAGATTGTCCTTGAACTCTGGTGTGCATGCGCACTGAGTTTTAGTGTTCTACCTCACTCCTGCTGTTTACAGCAGTACTTGAAAGGAAGGTGTGTAGCGTGTGATCGTCGATTACATCGACCCGTGTTCAACTGGTACTTAATTTTATCGACCCCGAAATGATGAAAGGCGAAGTAGACCCAGGCGGCATTTCAACATAGAATGGGGAGTTGAAAGATATGGCAGTAAAGCATTTTTCCTGGCGCGTTAATAATTGTTCGAATTAAGGCGGTGAGCTGGCAGAATAGTTGGCACACGATGTAATTGACGAGTCTCCTCGCCCAAAATTTCAGGCCCTGTGCCTTTAGTAGAAAGGATTATTATTATTATTATTATTATTATTATTATTATTATTATTATTATTATTATTATTATTATTATTATTATTATTATTATTATTATTATTATTATAAAATGGTAAACTGCCAGAATTAGTAGCGCATCATAAAATTGTTCAGCCTCATTTCTCCCGCCTCTACATTCTGAGTTAAAATTCTTCCAGAGTCATCTTTACATTTCATTCATTCGGGTGCTTTAAGATTAATATCAGTTGAGCATCGAGGTCGATGTAATCGACTGGTACCTTCCCACTTAATGTCAAGCCTTGCCCCTATGGTAAAATGAATTATGACTTAATAATATTATTTGTGAAACTGAAGATGGAAATAGAAACAAATATTTATGAATTAAGTAAAGTTTCTCTTGCTTACAGTTTCAAATTCACATTTGCACGTAACAACATAGTCTTGTGTAAATCTTGAGTCATTTCTGTTGAAGATGATTCGTTGTAAGCTGCGAAAAACAGCTAAATAAGACATTGAAACTAATCAACTTAATCTAAATATATTTTTCTGCTTTTAATTACTAAGTACTTTAATGTTTAATATGTATTCCTCTTACAATGTTTTTGAACCTGCTATATACAGCGGACGCAGCTCTCTATTATTACAAATGGATATCTTTATCTACGAGGAAACTACAACGTGTCTAGCAAATCCTCCTTTATTCGCAAAAGACTATAACAGTGGTCTGCAACCAGGGTCACTTTTTGCGTTCTGTGTTCCACCGAGGTTGACTTTGCTTTACACTCTTACTGAGTCGATAAAATAAGTACTACTTGAACACCGGGGTCGATGTAATCGACTTACCATCTCTCCCGAAATTTCTGGCTTTGTGCCAATCTTTGAAACCGATATTCGTTGTCGCAATATAGTCAATATTGCTGGTAGATTGTAATGATGGTCAACATTGGTTTCTTCTTTTCTTGACCGCAGATGTCTCTAACGCTATCCCACAGAAGTAGTGGATAATAAATCTTTGTAATTTTGACACAGTAACAGTAATTTTGAGGTATGATGGTCAAGTCGATTACATGGAGTCCAGTACTTCATTGGTTTCTATTTTACCCACCTCCGAATGGATGAAATTCTAAGACAACTACAGCTGCATCTGAACTGGAGCAACGTGAAACAAACTGTTTTGCCCAAGAACATAACGTGTCGCCAGGTCTTGAGGTCGAAACAACGAACTAGCGATCGTGAATGTAACAGCCTAACCAATAGACTACGTACCTTCACACACACACACGCACACACACATACATGTTTACTTAAAATTCCTTAACGACGAGAAAGAAACAGAAGCGGAAGTACCAATTTAAGGCACCACCTTCGTCTTATTCTCTGATATTCTTCTGTGTATCATTAATATTATATTCTATTCTCTATGGAGTTCCTTACTTTGACGATATTAAGTGATGTTTCCTGAAATTAGGGAGCCACACCCAGTATAAATGCGTTTCTCTCTTCTTTTATGGCCATTTTTGTGTTACTGTACTTAGTCAACTTTCTATATTATATACATACATGCATACACGCACACTTGTATACATGGATACATACACATATGCATACATACATGCTTGCATACAAGCACACTTATATAACAGAGATACATACATGCATACATACATGCATACATGCATATATACAAAAAGTATATATATACACACACATATATATATACATTTATGTATATATATATATATATATATATATATTATGCAAATATATATATATATATATACACATATATATGTATGAATATACGTACAAACAAATACACACGCACACACACACACATATACATATATATATGTATGTACATATACACATAAAATATATATACATATATAAATGTATGTATACATCTATATGTACATATATATGGGTGGGGGGTGTACATGCTCCCACCTATATATAGAATGGCATAGAAACAAATTGATATCTGTATCTCTCTCTCTCTCTCTCTCTCTCTCTCTCTCTATATATATATATATATATATATATATATATATATATATATATATATATCCATATTGTTGTTTGCGTATGGCTGTCATGTGTGTAAGTGTGCGCTTATGTTGTTTTGTTGCAGTGTGTATATAGTAACAAGTTATGTGTATTTGTCTTCGAGTATATCGTCCGGGCATCTCCTCTTAGTATCAACACAACAGTACTGAGTGACTTAAATGGTAGTACAAAACAATTAACAACGATCATTAAACACTGCCTTTCTCCAATGTACTCAATCTACCTCTGATTATCAGTATTTTGATCGTACTTATACAAAAACACATACATAAATAATATATGTATGTGTCCGCTTTATGAAGAAAAAGAAAGAATTTATTATCAAAGATGGTGCTATAGAAACGTGGTGGTGTCCCGATCCTGTAAATCTTATTTATATATGAAATGATAAAGAGAATGTAGTTCGTGTCGAACGGAATATTAGAGGGTCAAAAGTTATATGCAATACATATATATCAAGATAAAATAGACAAGGTGTCTATCCTTTCATTGTTTTGTGTCCTTAACTCATCAAAACTATCCGATTAGCTGTCCTGTTTAAACAAGGGGGTTAGAAGTCACATTTTTCTCTCTCCTTTGCGAGGTGGGGTACTCCATTTCTGAAGGGGTACTCTTTAATGGAACATACCCCATATTTTTACGGGTGTTTTTTTCTGTGATATTTTACATGTGTCAGCCATCTGATATAAGCTGGTTGTTAAGATTCAGTTGTCATTGTTTTAATTAAATTTAATTTGACAGATTAATTACCATATCATAGTCAAAGTGTTAGAGATAATTAAGAGAAAATGTGATTAGAATTATGGAGAACAAAACAAAAAGGTAAAAGAAAGCGAAGAATGCATAAAAGTTCTCTTATATAGATTATGCAATTTACATTACAACCATTTTGAGGTAACACTAGGTACGTTTGTCATCTAACATGTTATGGGTACACAATTAAATCTATTGTGTGCACACGTGTTCATTTTTGTTTACTTTGATTTGTATTTTTATATTTCTGGAAGCCAAAGGTGACGAAGTAACAGAAGCAGTAAAGCGTTGGACAGAATGCTTAGCCGCATATCTTTCGAATTTATGTTCTTAGTTCAAATTCCGCCGAGGACGACTTTGCCGTTCATCCTTCGGGGTCGATAAAATAAGTACCAGTCGAACTGAGGAGGCAATATAATTTAACTAGCCCCTTCTCACAAATCTCAGGTCCTATAACTTTAGTAGAAAAAATATTTCTAAAAACTAAACTCCTTCAGAACTCTTTTATGTTTACTCCATCTAAAAAAGTGTCAAATAGTCCCTTAATTTGAAAATTACACCTCAGGGGTTTCCACTTACAATAAATATCAGCACCTTAAAATGCACAACTAGGACTGCAATTAAGTAGGGAGCTCCGAGTAACACCGAAAACTCTGTTAAACCCACAACTCAAAGTGGATGCTATAACCAACTGCGGGAAGAAAGGCTGTTATAAAAGCTGTTTAACCTACTGCTGTAAGTGTTGCACGATTTAGGGGTTATATAATTCGGTTCATGATCGTAAGGTTGAGTTTTCAATTCCTGGCGGCGCGTTTTGTCCTTTATCTCACTTTGCTCCAATTCACTCAGCTGTAGTAGCTGAATTTCACTCTGATTTGCTCTGAGAGCTATGTTAAGAGTACGCGTGTCTACGGAATGCTCAGCCACTTGTACGTTAATTTTATGAGCAGGCTGTTCCATTCATCGAATCAACTGGAACACTCGTCATCGTCGTAACCAACGAAGTGCCAGTTATGTAAGGGATGCAAAGACCGCAATTAATATAATATTTGGTGTGTGTAAGTGGTGGATGGTTAAATGTTGAAGGTCTTCCGTTGTATTCATAAACATTTTGTTTAACATATATGAAAAAAAAATCGATATAGAGGTTAAGGTTATACAAATTATTCTCCAGACTTTTGGTTATGCATATTCTATAGATTTCGTTCGTGTTTTTTAAGGCTAAATCTAGCAAAAGCAACAAGTAAAACAGGATGAGAGTGTTGTCGGCTGATTTGAAAATATGACTTTGGTCAAGACGGATCTTTTGAAATTTTGCGTGTTCATTGTAATTTTTATACGTTAAAAATATCAGACAAGTAATAAAATTCTGCCGAAGAACATGTGTGTCTTATAGCAGACCCAAGAATTGCGAAAGGAAAAATTGTCGTCAGGTTTGAAGTCAGAATCAGAAATTAAAAATCCGTATTTAAAAACAACAGGCACTTCGATGCTCTACTGATTATTGTATCACTCTATCGAATTAATAACTCAAATTATTGAGGCTAAACAGTTTCATTAAACTCATATAGCCCATAACTGTGACACATACATCCTGTATATGCAACCGAAGACTTCCAATAATCTAAAACGAGTAATTAAAAACTGAATTGATTAATCTGTTCAATTTATTAAGCTTCAAACAAATGATTTACAATTTTAATTCAAGATAATCAGAATAAATTAATTAATTTCTAGATGTCTTCATTATGAAAATACTTATTAAAGAAACAAGGAATAACTTGATCCAGTGCTCAATAGTGTAGTATTTTTAATTAACAATATTTCCTAATTTGTGATCTCGCACACACACACACACACACACAATCACATACTCATTTATATGCATATATACACACATATACTTATATATCTTTACAGGCACACACATATAAATGCATATATGTATGTGAGTCTGTGTGTATGTATGTATTTGTATATATATATATATATGTATATATATATATATATATATATATATATATATATAT
>NC_068995.1:48413007-48417088 GCF_001194135.2 Octopus bimaculoides | reverse complement strand
ATATATATATATATATATATATATATATATATATATATACATATATATATATGAACATTCATATATAGATCAGTGGAACGGAAATTTACATATCGATATTTTATTATACAATTATTTGCAGCATACCTCCCTTGGTTTCGGCTGCATCCGCTGCACAGTTATATGCGCATCTTGGCGTTATTTGTCGATGCAGCTCCTTCGGGGTCCGTCCTTTATCTTCTGTTGTTCGTAAGATCATCTGAAGAAAAGTATAAGAAAGATCGAATAAGAATCTTATAAGGATGTGTTGGTGCTACTATAAATAGTTATACTTCCTCGTGACCTGAAGATACCCGTGCCAGTTAGGTGTTTACTGGTGTGTTTGCTCTTAAAATAGGTCATGGTTAAGGGGTCTTGTGGGATCCTTAGTACTATCGTCTAGTTTACCATTCTGCAAATTTAGAAGAGTATTCTTAAGTCTTTTTGAGGTATTCAATTACATTTCTGATTTATTATGTATAATTATTACTCTATAGTTTATAATTTTCCTGTTATTATAATAAATTAAATATCCTGCTTATAATTAATTTTATTAAACGTAATCTTACTCTTCAACTCTTTCGTAAGCTTTTAATTTAATTTTAGTTTTAGAGGTGTTCTTTTAATTCAAGTTTATTATTTGTTTGTTAATTTACTTATTTCTTATTCTAATTCTAGTAGTCTGTGTAATTAAATTTAATATACTCAAAGGTATTGCTATACGTATGAATACATCTTAAACCAAGTTATGCAGTCCCTAAAAAGACATCCAGATTTACCAAGCGTGGATAATAACCGAGTCTGTTAAATTATCACTGACTCGAGTATTACCAACATTTGCTATGGCTAGCGCGCATTGAGGACCGATCTAAGCGTTAAAATGGAAACCGCCAGTATTATATATATCGGTAATAATACTAAGTTATTAACATTTTTATTGTTCACGATAGTTTCTTTTAAACGGAGCTGGACGTTTGAATTTAGGAACGCACACGAGCTAACGTAGTGAATATTTTAGAAATAGATGATAAATGCTGTTTTTAACTGAACAACGCAAAGCATGTTTGTCATGCAAAGCTTGAAATCTATTGGTATTGAAATATGCATATATATATATAAATGTATATATATATATATAAATGTATATATATATGTGTGTATTTCTCTGTAGGTGTTTGTGTGTGTTTAAATACGTTCGTATGTATATACATACACAAACATATACATATCAAATTCTTTTTGTTTCCATTTCTACGAAATTGCAGCTTACGTCATTTGAGACATTTGTTTTTCATAAATACCTAATTCTTTCGTTAATATATTTTAATACTGAATCATAATCCAGATATGGATTAAACGCGGGAGCTTTTCGAATTTGGCCTAAAACCATCTAACACTATAAAGAATATTTCAACATTAGATATTCGCTATCAACAAGCATGTATACTAAAGTATGCCTTCCTCTCCACCCTATCCTCCCTCTCACATGTCTCGGAGTTGCTTTAACGAATCAGACACTACCTTACCTACAGATAAAAAAGACGGAAAAAATATATATTATGGGATAACAGTATTAAGCTGCAACTTCGTTCTGTTTTCACGTTTGTACATCACACAATACTTCAACCTAACTATTCGATATTAATATGGTTATATATTAAAGTTGGACAGTTAGGAACTTCGGTTTACGAACTGAATTCCTTCCTGAATGCCGTCCGTTACTCGAAATGTTCGTAAACCGGAAATATTTCTCCCATAAAAAAATTAAAGAGAGGGCACAGTGAATTCGGGCAGGGATGTGCACTGAGTGAAAGCTAGACACCAACTGATGCTCTCCCAGTGATACTCCCAGTTTGTCGCCAACCGTTGTCACCAACTTGAGTGTTCGTTACTCGAGACACCATTCGTCATCCGAGACGTTTTATATCCAAAAGAACTGTTCGTAAAACCGATTTGTTCATGATGAGAGGTGTTCGTAAACCGACATTCTACTATATTTCTTGTAGTGTATTTGTGTGCATCGATATAAGCAAATATATATGTTTGTTATATATGTGTGTGAGTTTGTGTGTATACATATATGTGTACATAAATATGTGTGTGTGTGTGTGTGTGTGTGTCTACGTATGTATGTATGTATGTATGTATGTATGCATGCATGTATGTATGTATGTGTATATGCATATACATATATACATATCTGTACTCACGTATGTATATATATATATATATATATATATATATATATATATATATATATGTAGTATGTGTGAGAACATATAAGCATATATTCACGTCTGTGTACTTTCACGCCCTTCCTTACCTATATCAATATTTACAGATGCAATGATATTATGTCTCACCTATTAAACTAGCAAGAATCTTTTCACATCCCACATCATTAAATCCTCGCTACGATACAGATACATTCATTAAGAAAACAATTATGTGTACGCACCATTTCATGCAGACTCCACTGTTATTATTCACCTTTCATTAGCTAACTTTATAATCATAAGTGTCGTCTTGTACGCCGTATCTATTCTCCGCCGACATCACCCTCTTCTATCTTGTAATGTTCATTTTTGTAATTAAGTTTATCTTGCACATATATTAACATCTTAAATAATTATTGGTATAACAACAACAGCAACAACAACAGCAAATGCGGCAGTAACAACAGCGGTAGTTATCAGCAATAATAGTTTTTAATTTAGGAAAGATGCCAACAATTTTGTGTGGGCGGCATTAGTCGATATTGATCGACCTCAGTATATGACTGGTACTTTTTCTTATCGAACATTGACATGGTAAATGGCTAAGTTGATTACGCTGGAATTTCAACATGCTTGCTTCAAATTCTTGATCGATAAAATAAAACGCCAGAGAAGTACTTAGGTCGATGCTGCCGACAAACCCCTCCCCTCAAAACTGTTGGCATTGTACCATCTAAATCGGAAGCCATTGGTGTTGCTTTTGTAAAGGTGGCGAATGGCAGAATCGTTAGCACGCCGGACGAAATGCTTAACGGCATTTCTTCTGTCTTTATGTTCTGATTTCAAATTCCACCGAGGTCTACTTTGGCTTTCATCCTTTCCGAGTCGATAAGGCAAATGCCAGTCATGCGGTGGGGCCGATGTAATCCCCACCCAAATTTCAAGACTTGTGCCTGAAGAAATGCTTCCCTCAATTCTTCTCGTATTTTACGTTCTGAGTTCAAACTGCCATTGGGGTCAGCCGTGATGTTTAGGGGAAAGTTGTCACTGATTTTCCAAATTGATCGTGATACTACCAGTAGCGTAGTAGCAGTAGTAGTGTAGTAGTAGTAGTAGCATGGTGGTTAGGATGGTGTGATGTTGGTGATGGTGGTGGTAGTGGTGGTGGTAGTAGTGGTAGTAGTATGATGGTGGTAATGGTAGTGTTGGTGGTGTGTTTGTGCGAGTGGTGATGGTGGTGGTAGTAGTAGTTGTAGTATGGTGGTGATGATGGTTGTGTTCGTGGTGTGTTTCTGGTAGTGGTGGTGGCGGCGGTAGTAGTAGTAGTAGTAGTAGTAGTAGTAGTAGTAGTAGTAATAGTAGTAGTAGTAGTAGTAGTAGTAGTAGCAGCAGCAGTAGTGTTGGCGTTGCTGGTGGTGTTTATTTTTTTTGTTCACCAAATGATACGGCCAATATGATTCTCATTGTCGTCGGCGGCGGTGGCGGCAGTGTGGATATGTGGATATATTCTGTTAACGAGGCAATTACAAGCTAGATGCGCCAGTAATAATTGGGGATGGTTTTCAGAGCGGGCAGCGGGTATGTTATGTGTACGGGTGGGAATGAACCAAATGTAGAGGGTTACGTTGGCGCAGTTTTTTTCGGGTACTGTTATTAGCAGATTCATTTTTGTTTTGCTTTTCTTTCTTTCTTCTTCTTCTTCTTCTTCTTTTTTTTTTTTGTTTTCTTTGTGGTTGCATATCTTCTGGTTGAGATAGCGGAAGGAAGACATAGTGGTTCGTTGCGGTGGCATTGATGGAGTGGCAGAAAAACAAGAGGCTGGAAGTTGTAGGGTTCTAATGCTGTCG
>NC_068995.1:48411112-48412281 GCF_001194135.2 Octopus bimaculoides | reverse complement strand
TATATATATATATATGTATATATGTATATATATATATATATATATATATATATATATATGCATATGTATATGCATATATACAGATATATTGAATATATATATATATATATATGTATATGTACATATATGTATATAGATAAATAAATAGCTAGATGTGGATAGATGGATAGGTAGATACATATACATATATACACACACACATAGATAGATACATATGACATGTCCATTTTTCTATCTACCTACCCAGCTAGCTATCTCACGGTCACTATTTATGTATATACATATATACAGGCACACACACACATGTGCACATGCATATATATATATATGTACGTATGTATGTACTATGTATGAGTGAACACACCGAAAGACTCTCATAGTTATCTATCTTTGTTCCTTTCTATCTTTCTGTGCGTATACCTACACACACACACACACACACACACACGTATGTGTATGTATGTATGTATCTCTCTATCTACAAAGATAAAATCATGATGACTTCAAGTTGTTCCGGTGCATTGAGTTCAATTTCAGTCGTGATCACATTTTCATCATTATGGTATCTTCATCTTTAGAATATTCTGGTTGTTTTTACACCTTTCTTTTGTACATTACAGCATTATCAAAATACCAGGTGTTCTGTTTGAAGATGCTCCCTTCGTCTCCCCCTGCCCTCCAGTATAATGGACGAGCCTTTTTTTACTATTAAAAATGTTTAACTCTTAGTTACATCTTGAAATTTGATGGATGTGAAGGCCGCAAATTAGCGGTTGCATTGAGTAGAATCAATCACGGTATTTGTTCCGCATCTTTGTGCTCTGCTTTCGAATCCAGCCGATGACAGCTTTGCTTTTTATTCTTTCGTGGGCGATAAGAAATTATCGTCAATGGGACGGAGCATTGGCAGAGGTGTTAGGATATTGCAGGAATGGCCTTGCAGTGTCAATTCCAACACCATTTAGTTTTGGCTGCAATGTCTGGGACTTAACCATTGCCAAGATAATATCAGTACCACTCATTTTTGCCAGCTGAGTGGAGTGAAGCAATGTGAAATAAAGTGTCTTGCTCAAGGAGACCACGCATCGCCGGGATTTCAACTCACGACCTTACGATCGATATATATATATGTATACATATATACATATATATTTATGTGCATATATATA
>NC_068995.1:48406941-48409899 GCF_001194135.2 Octopus bimaculoides | reverse complement strand
TATACGTACATTCACACACACACAACACCCACACTCAAATACACATATACATATATATATGTTTCTATTGATTTATGTGTTTCTATATCTATATATGTATATGTGTATTTGAGTGTGGGTGTTGTGTGTGTGTGTGTAAGTTTGTGCATGTGTGTATGTGTGTGTGTGTTTTGTTTATTAATTTTTAAAGATGACTATCAAGTCTAAATTCTAATTGGACGCACTTGCTTCTTCCTGTCTGTACGATGCGATATTGCCTGTGTTGATATTATTGCATTAATGTTGTTGTTGTTGTTGTTGTTGTTGCTGTAGATGTTTTTGTTCTTACTGCGGTTCATATTGTTTTTGTTCTTGTTGTTTTTGTTGTTCTTGTTATCGTATTTGCGCTTTGGAGATAATGTTATTTTTATATTTTGTCATTTTTTTTTCGCTTCGTACTATGACGATGGTGATGATGACGACGACAACGCGACGACGACGACGACGACGACGACGACGTCGATGAATGGATTCTGCTACTGCAGTTGCTGCTACTGATGATGATGATGATGATGATGATGATGATGATGGAGTTGCTGTCGTCGTCGTCGTTGTTGATGTTGTTATTGTTGTTGTTATTGTCGTGGTGGTGGCGGTAGTGGCGGAGGTCATGTTGTTTTTGTTTTTAGTCGTGTTGATGTTGTTAGTAGTTATAGCGTTAGAGCATCGGTGGTCGTGGCATTCATATGCAATCATTGATTATGTTAATATTCGTGATGATGTCATCACTTTGTATTGTTGATGTTGCTGATGCAATTCAAGTTCCTGTCTTTCTTCTTACTAGTATCTACGTTGATTCTTATAAAATTCATCTTAATGCTATTTCGTTCAATTTCTGTAATTTGTTTTCCGAGGGGTGGGGATTACATCTCAATATAAATATCGTCGTTTACATTGATTTCGAAGGAAAAGCAATCGAAGATGTTTTCGCCGCTAATTTATCACCTTCCTCTGTTTAACACCAATACCAAACCTTTTCGAGCCTTTTGCAGAATCCACTGCATGACGATCATTCCGACCTGATCACCGCTCTGAATATCCCATATTCCTAAAATGTCTTGGAAATCCTGAACATAAGTATGGTATGTCGATTCGTTCTTCATAACGGCATTCGATAATAAAAAAGTTCGGGTTCATCCGTTGTACCTCAATTCGTTCCTTAGCCATTTGTTTTGTATCTCACCTCAAAATATTATTGTAGATATTGAGATAAATATCCTCTCCCACTAATTACCAATCATCTTGATCGATATCCCCCTATATGGTTTCACTACAGGCAATAAAGCTTCTCGTTTTCCTCTTCATTTTTCTCGAAAGTAAGACATAATTGCAAAAAAGAATATCAAGAAAAAAATATGGAAGAGAACGTCGAACAACGCAAAGAGTGGTAATTAAATAACATTTAAATATTTCGGGCAGAAAGGTCCCTTATCACCTTTCTGAGCCGTTGATGATTGGCCTTTGTGCTTGGAATATACAAAGTTTATTTAACTTCCACTTTTCGCTTTGTCAGCAGCTCTCTCATTATTTGTTATTTTTCTTCTGTATTACAATGGTTCTAACAAACTGCAACGTTGTTATCATACAAAATATATTACAGGTACCAAGGAGGCAGCTTTTACATAATTGTCCAGATTGTTAGATATAGCATCCGAATCTCTCTTATTTACTAATACTTGATAGTGAGAAGACCCAGTGGATAACGAAGTCTTAGATATCATCTATCACATGACAGTCACAGTAGAAGACTATTAGTATTAATCTTGCTTGATTAATTAAGCTGAACAGGGACTAAACGAAAGAAACAGCACACACACCAGACAGCGCGCAATTATCGGCTGTTAACAAAAATGTAGAACCAGTTTCAAACCTGATTCCCAAACGTTGGCATACAATCATGTAACATGAAGGTAGAGGCTATGGTGACTTTATTCTCGATCAGTATTTCATTGGTTTTTACATTGCATCCCGGAATGAAATGTTTATTCGACAACAACAGGATCTGAACACAGGAGATAAGCACTGTATAACAAAACACTGCAAGAAATCTAGTCAAATCTTGCGGTTTTTATTTTAAGTCAATTTTACGATACATTCATCTGTTTCAAATCATAAAAGTATCTATTTAGTCGTTTGATTTACAATACAAACCGGATCAGCTGTAACTTCCGTTTTCCATACGTTATAGAGATTACAACTTCGAAATATTTGGTAGGATAAACGAGACCCATGCATATTCTTAGAATTTGGAATCGTTTCCCTCTCAAGAATGAAATAATTATACAGAACTATAATCTTGGGATCAAAATTTCTAAACGATATTTCTGTAACGAAGAGACCGAAAAATTCTAATCAATACGCCAAGTATACAAGGGGTGGCGGAGGTGGTAGTGTTGGTATAATAGAATTTGGTCTATTTCCAAAATTGTTTCGTAGAAATTTCTCAACGTGAAGATTATTAGAGAATTTCTACAATTAATCTTCAACGAAACTATATCTGATTTCGGGAATAAAATATATAATATATAAGTATTTCATTTCGAAAATGCAACGTCAGAATTAGTTTTGTGATTATTAAAAGAAGATGAAAGTTGGCGATTAGCTGAGAGACTGTGAAGAATATGACTAAATACGGGAATATGGCTAAGATGGGGAAATAGGAAGGGAAGAAGGTGGTGGAGGGGAAGGAGCACGTGGAGGGTAAGAGAAGGTGGAGGATGTGGGGGAACGATATGTGGAGGGGAAGCCTAACAGAAAATTAAGATAGACGTAGACAGAAATTACAAACGATTGTTCCACTGTCTTATGTGCATAATATACGTATGCGTATTCGCACGTTGGCAAACGTACGTGTTTTTTCACACACAAACAAATATTTTCGAATATGAACATACGTCTTCCTATATATATATATATATA
>NC_068995.1:48405286-48405949 GCF_001194135.2 Octopus bimaculoides | reverse complement strand
TATATATATATGTATATATATATATATATGTATATATATATATATATATATATATATACTAATTTGAATATAAGTAAATATATATATAAACTTCGAAGTCACGCTCAATACCGTTTTTGTTTAAAAGTTGTAAATTTGTACTCTACCAAATTATAGATTAAATGATCACATTTTATAAATTTTATAAAACTATAAACAACCCTCGATATTCTTGCAGAGATATATAGAAACCTTTTAGAACCGAGGGCAGTTATAAGTACCTAGTAGCATTTAAAGATTGAACACCTTTGAACTGATCATGGTGTATTTGCACGTTTACCATTAAATGAGAACGCTTTCTCGACGGTAATCTGCAGTGAAATTGCCTTTAAAAGATGAAACATATCACAAAGAGATTTGAAATAAACTAAATATGTTTTTATCATAACTGCCTCGTAGATACTACTTATGTATTTGTTCAACCCGGAAGGTCTACGAGCGCAAATCAGTCAGCGGTATATGTATATGTTCATACACATAAATATGGGCTTAATAGCTGGTTATATATTAAATCCAAAATAATAGTGTCGCGATCATTGTTTCCACAACGTTACTATACACGTATAAGGTAGACAGACACGTATATCTATCTATCTGCCTATATAAATATATATATGTGTGTGT
>NC_068995.1:48403087-48405124 GCF_001194135.2 Octopus bimaculoides | reverse complement strand
TATATATATCTATTCTACGTAGCACTCAGCCTAATACAGGAAGTGTATTTGAAGATGGATGATAAAATGGCTTTCGACTTGAATTTTGAAAATGGTTTCTCTTCAACCAACCAGACTGGAATCAATGAACAGCAAATGGTAAATAAATATATTGCCAGCGAATGTACGTGATAGATTTAACACCGCAGTCAAGATAGAGAGTGAGTGAGAGAGAGAGAGAGAGAGAGAGAGAGAGAGAAAACGGGAATAAAAAAGAGAGCACGATAGAGAGAGAGAGGGGGGAGATAAAGAGCGGGAGTAAGTAAATGAATGTATGGTTGTTTGTGCATGAGTAAAGTGGGAGGCAGTGAAAGAGAGGGAAAAAAAGAGAGAAAAGGAAAAATGAGTGAGGCTGATATAGCGAAAGAGAATCTTTTATTTAATAAAGAATTTCAGGAAAAGAAAGTATATTGCCACAGAGCATGACACACTAAAGCAGTGCATATAGTTTGATGCACACAGCTGCTACAGTACTACATAAATATAATAAAGGTGAGGCGGGTCAAATTAGTCTAAAATGTAGGCTAAACTAAAATTTTCGAGGTTGGTGACATTGGCTAGCAGCGGTCAAATGCTTCTCTTCTGAGAATATGAGTGGATAAGTGAGTTAGAAAGAGACAAATAGTGAGTAAGGTAAAGAGAGTGAAAGAGAGAGAGAGAGAGAGAGAGAGAGAGAGAGAGAGAAAGGTGAGAGAGGTAGGTATGAGAGAGCGGGTGAGTGTATGTGTGTGTGTGTGTGTGTGTGTGTGTGTGTGTGTGTGTGTGTGTGTGTGTGAGGGAGAGAAAGAAAAATGTTGATGTTATAAGAGAGAGGGAGAGAGGGAGAGAAAGAAAACTCTTAGGGGTGGTGGAAGAAAGCTTGAATATGATGGAAAGCGGAGGGCGAGAATGCTGGAACGGAGGAAGAGGAGGAGGAGGAAGAAGATAAATAGATAAATAAATACAGAAAGAAGAAGAAGAAGAAGAAGAAGAAGAAGAAGAAGATGATGATGATGATGATGATGATGATTATGATGATAATGACGACGGCGACGACGACGATGAAGATGAGAAAAAAGGTGAGAAAAGAGAGAAAGGAGGAGGAGGAGGAGGGAAAATGGGAAGAAGTAGGCAAAGGAGAAGGAGCGTGAAGAGGAAAAACAGAAAAGTGATTAGGAAGAAGAAGAAGAAGAAGAAGAAGAAGAAGAAGAAGAATGATGATGATGATGATGAATATGATGGTGATGAGGATGATGATGAAGCAGGCGATAAATAAATAAGGCTATAAAAATAACGAGATTGTATGAAGACGTTTGTTCTTCAACCTTCGATCCTTGCAGTGTGTTATGTGGACCATGGAAACAGATGCGGCCTCGACTTTATCTGTAAAACAAATATATATGGAGAGAGAGAGAGAGAGAGAGAGAGAGAGAGAGAGAGAGAGGAAAAGATCAGATAGAAGAAAGAAGGAAAGAAAGAACGAAAGAGAAAGGAAGTAAAACAATATCGGTGAAAGCGGAGGAAGAAGGGTTAGTACGGCAAGTTATTGGTTAAGATGGAGGTGCATATGTTGTTAGTTGTTAGCTGTGTTTGGAAGTAAAGCGGATTGAAATTATGGTAAGGAGACAGAGAGAGAGAGAGAGAGAGAGAGTGTGGGGCGGAAGTGAAAGAGAAATAATGGGTGATGGAGGTGTGTTGGGGAGTGAGATCTCAGATTGGCGAGAGGTGACTTTCTTGAGAGAAAGGTGAAAAGTTTGCATGAATTCTATTGGATGTTTATGGCCAAGAAGAACTTGAGAGAGAAGGACAAATAAAAAGACTAACAGCGAAGCGAGAATTATATGCATCCATACTTGCACACCTCTATCTATCTATCTATCTATCTATCTATCTATCTATCTATCTATCTATCTATCTATCTATCTAATTATCTGTCTCTTCCTCCCTCTCTCACTCTTTATATATATATACATATATATACGCACATGCTTTTATATTTATATGATATATGTGTGAATG
>NC_068995.1:48401081-48402378 GCF_001194135.2 Octopus bimaculoides | reverse complement strand
ATATATATATATATATATATATATATATACATATATATATATATATAATATAATATGCATATATATATGTATGTGTGTGTATACATATATATATATATATATATATATATGTATGTATACATATACATATATACACAGAAGTACATGTATACACCTGGTGCTAATGCTATGTCATGTAGAACACAATACCTTGGTTATAGTGCATAAATATATTATTGTATCAGAAATTCGGTTCCACTGGGCTGCACACAACCTTTTCAAAGATTGCTTTACATTTGTTGATGTACAGCACAGTCTGGGGGAAAACGCCCAGTAGCCCTTGATTATAATCTTTCTACCGATGTGTTAACTAGAAGGTAATAGTAGAGTTCGATATAAGGAGTTCTTTTATTCTCTTATTTCCCTTTACATTTCCATCTTTTTCCAAAATAACTCCTAATGTTGAACTCTGTTTCCTTCTAGTTAGCTCTCTCATATCGTCTCTGATGAAGGGACATCTCTAATATCGCAGAAACAGCTGTAAGACTTGATTTTGCTGTCTCATTTTATTTAATACACACACACACATACATACACACACACTCACACACACACATAAGTAATTTTAAAAGCTGGAGCCACATAAGGAGTAAGTTTGGACAGTTTTCTACGCAACGTACTCGTCTATGCAACCGTTTCCTTGCATTGAGATCTAGTTGTTTCCCCAAATGACTACATCCACACATTCAAAGCAGTTTGTCAACGGACCTTCAGCCACAACACATCTCTTGATATACTCAGTGGCTACTACAAACTCCAGGCCACGACAGAGAGATAAGATGCTCTTGAAGCCGATAATTTGAATTTACAGAGACAATATTTATATATATCACCTGAGGAAACTAAATATCATAATGCAAGAAAATGGTTACATAACCAAATAGCTGCAGGTCTAGAGAACTATGTCGCGTACAAACAATTGTAGTGATTGCAAATAGATGTCCAACCGTACTCCTTCTTGTTGACTCCAACTTTTTCAATTATCTATTCACACAGTATGGAAAACCAAACGAAGTTCTAGGAGTACGTACAATAGCACAGGGTGAAATCTGATGTCGACGAGCTTTGTACTGTACTCTTCTACGTTCTCCAATGAATATAGCATATCTATCTATCTATCTATCTATCTATCTATCTATCTATCTATCTATCTATCTATCTATCTATCTATCTATTTATCTATCTATTTATCTATCTATCTATCTATCTATTTATCTATCTATCTATCTATCTTTCTATCTATCTATCTATGTATATA
>NC_068995.1:48399177-48400840 GCF_001194135.2 Octopus bimaculoides | reverse complement strand
AATGGCTGATTGTTAGCAAGGTGAGACACACATGAGATGGAAGGAAACAAAGGACCACTGATGAGGTCACAGAAGTGTGACGAAAGAACTCTGGCCGAAATAAGATTAAGATTAATGTAATATAAAGCTGAAGCAAATTAACACCAAATATACAGTGCGTGTGTTTTTATTGGCTAAACTGGCAATATGACCATCCCCAAGTACAACAATATATATATATATATATATATATATATATATATGTAATACAGGTGTATATATACGCTAAGTTGAAGTTATTTAAAATATGTTTGCAACATATTTCAACTGCTAAAATGCAGTGATTAACTCCTAAATTTACAATGCATACCATCTCTCATTTTCAGATCTCATGTCTGAGAAAAATATTTCGTTAAATCCTTGCTCTAAAGAGAGACAACTTTTTAAAAAAATGTTTTTTGTTAAAAATAGACACAAAGCAAAAAAGCAATTTTCCCAGTATTAATAATAATGGTTATAATTTAACCCCAGGTCGGTTCTAATCAGCTACACATGCACTCTAACCGTAAATATCTCCTTAAGGATTAAGTTGTCCAGGGTGTCCTGCTTCCATCACTCGCTTAAAATTGATTGATGGGAAGTTCACTGTTAATTTTGGAAGGTTGAGGGAACCAGCGCAAGAGCCTGGTTTTGAATTCTTGACGTGCTGGAAATAGCAACCAAATTTCTCTTACATCATAATACAAGGTGTCCACAAGGTCTGGGTACATGGAGTAAATAAAATCATAACATAAACATTTAAATATAAGAAATAATGAGTTCTTAAAGTATGTGTTACATACTTTAAGATAGATATAAAACCACAAAATTTATCTAAAGCTTTATTCTGACCTGTTGTAGGCTTGTAATTGCTCTTGTTTCTTACAATTGATTCGTTCCTGTTTTCTTTATCGTAAAATTCCTCTGTTAAGCGTAGGTTTCTACGGAACTGTGAAATATAATTCTTTTTCCTATCATTATTCTTTCTTTCATTCCATCGATCTATATATTAAAATTTTTTTCATTTTTCACTATCTTCTCGCTCAATATATACAGGCAGACATACATATCAATCGAAGTCTTTTGGCTGCAGGACGTAAGCTAGCACAATTAGCTTGCTGATGACGGCTATCGAAGCAGAAAGAGGTTCCAAAGATTCTGATCTCATCTCAAGACGATAAACCTGTTCTTTTGCGTGATGACATGTCAGTTTTGGAAAAGAATTGATTATTGAGCTTGTCTCCCCTTCTCAAGCGGAACCTGGCTTCATTGTAATTTTGAAATCATAACACATCGTCATGATGTGAGATAACATTAATATACCAAGAATTCATATTGTATTTTGAAATAACAGTCTATCTATCTATCTATCTATCTATCTATCTATCTATCTATCTATACATACATACATACATACATACATACATACATACATACACACATGCATGCATATGTATATATCTTTTATGTGTGGGTTAAGTAGGCTACCAATGGTTTCATGTGAAAATATATCTCTTAAACATTATCAAGCCTACAATCTTAGAAGGTTGGATATCGTCTCCACTTTGGATGTGAATATCTCTCTCTCTCTCTCTCTCTCTCTCTCTCTCTCTGTATATATATATATATATATATATATATATAT
>NC_068995.1:48396546-48397206 GCF_001194135.2 Octopus bimaculoides | reverse complement strand
ATGTATGTATGTATGTTTGTATGTATGTATGTATGTATGTATGTATGTATGTATGAATGCATGTGTGTATGTGTGTATGCATGAAGTTACATCTTCCATCTAAATATTACTTTCTCTTTTCTTATTCTTGTCTTTTTTTTTTTTTTCCTTTCGATGTCGTTATTGTTGTCTTCAACTGTTAATTGTTATTTTTTTCCCCCTCCATCTTTCTTACAATGTACGAAAAGTTCTTTTTTCTTCATTCTTCATAAAACAATAAACGTTGTATTTTATCTCTTTCATTGCCTACAACTTATTCGCAAGCTCATTCATCTTGTTCTTTGCTCTGTATCTTTTACTTCCATAAACCTCACACATAGCAAGTCCTTTTTTTGTTTTTTTTTCTGTCTTTCTTACATTTCCCCCCTCCCTCCTCACAGCTAATATTATTTGTTTCATTTTTGTTTCAATGTTTTTTGATTATTCGAGTTTTTTTTTTTTTTCGTTTCGTTTCGTTTTTTTTTACGTTTTAATAATTTTTGTTTTCACCACAGATTTTGTACTTAACGTTCTTACACCGTCTTCCATTATTGTTCATAACGATTATGCTCCTGATAACTTCTTCCTGCCGCTGCTGGTATTGGTGGTGCTGCTGCTGCTGCTGCTGCTTCTGCTGCTGCT
>NC_068995.1:48395312-48396167 GCF_001194135.2 Octopus bimaculoides | reverse complement strand
GAGGAGGAAGAGGAGAATCAAATGTAGGATGATGGGTGGAGGAGGAGTTTCGCTGGTTGGATGGTTGGATCGATCGATCGATCGATCGATGGACCGTGATGATAATGACGATGATGTCGATGATGATGATGGTGGAGGTACTTGTGTTGTTGTTGGTGGTGGTGGTGATTGTGATGGTGAGGGTGGTGATGATGATGATGATGATGATGATGATAATGGTGATGATGATGATAGCGATAATGATGACGATGATGCTGCTGTTGCTGCTGATGTGTTTAGTGGTGTTGGTTGTGATTGTGGTGCTAGTGACAGCAATGGCGGTGATTGTAGTTGTGGTGGTGGTGATGATGGTGATGGTAATGGTAATGATGATGATGACGATGATGACCATGATCATGATTGCGATTATTATTGGATGATGATAATTAAGGAATTCTTGATGATAATGACAATGACGACAGCCACTTCCATGACGACGACGACGACGACGACAATGGCGGTGATGACGAGGCAGTTCTCTTGGATCATAGTTTTCATCAACTTTCAACCCGACACACCGCCCCATCATAACCTTCTCCTACGACTATTCGCCCTCTCTACGCTGCGTCAAGTTTTTTTTTATCGCTTGCCTTATGATTCTTCAAACGCGATTTCCTTTTCCTCCTCCTCCTTCCTCTTCCTCCTCCTCCTTCTTCTTCTTCTCTTTCTTCTACTTCATCATACACACACACACACATACACAGACACACATATATAATACGCAAAAATATGACGTAAACATACATATATGTAAACATGCACACACACACACTCACATATGTATATATATATATATATATATATATATATATATAT
>NC_068995.1:48392379-48393474 GCF_001194135.2 Octopus bimaculoides | reverse complement strand
TATATATATATATATATATATATATATATATGTATGTATATAAGTTGAGATGTATGGAGGTGTGTATATAAATATATGCTTGTGTGCATGTGTACGTATGGTCTCAAGTTTGTGTCTGTATGTGTTACTGTAACACATATGTGCGTTTTAGCCTCGAAAATATTATAAAAGAAAACATACTATTATTGTTGTTGTCGTTGTTGCCGTGTTGCTGTTGTCCTTATTTTTATTATGTTTATCGTTCTTTGCCTTTATTATTGTTATTATCATTAACATTGTTGTTGTTGTTGGCGCTGTTACTGTTGTTTTTTTATCATTCTTAGTTTGGTTTTGATTTTCAATAATATTATTATTTTCATTATTGTTTTTCGTTATTAATTTTCTTAAAAAAAAAAAAATTCCTTACATTATTGTGCCCCTTACCTAAATGTTCTTTAGTGCCATATATTTTCCTACGCACCAATATTTAGCTTCGTGAGATGAAACAAAAAAAAAAATTGTGAAAGTATAGAGAGGTTATCAATGGTTTACTTTTGAGGTGCTTACGTCTGTAGCCTTTTCAACACGCTCACATATACGCTACCTTACCACTGGTTCCCATATACATACACAGTTTAAACACGACTAGCAAACCTTTCACATGATCTCATTCTGAACGTACTCACAGAAAATTCATGCGTTTTTCTAGATATACATAAAGACACGATTCTTCTGCACATACATACGCATATTCACATGCACAGATATACACGCAGTTATACGCATATGTGCATATGCCTGTATGGTTACGTTATATATATATATATATATATATATATAAACATAGATATACATTCTGACACATACGCAGCCACATGAAAATATAGGTGAATAAACTTTAAGTATATGTTTGTGCATGTATATATGTGTGTGTATATAAATGTATATATACTTATATATGAGTGTATACATATATATATATGGCTCTCTGCGTGTATATATATATATATATATATATATATATAAACATATATATATATATATACATATATGTATACATATATATGTATACATATATATATACATACATATATATGTATACATACATATAAATCT
>NC_068995.1:48391196-48392083 GCF_001194135.2 Octopus bimaculoides | reverse complement strand
ATATATATATATATACATATATATACTATATATATTATACGTACACAAATTCATACGTACACGTGTACATACGCAACCATACACAATTTTGGCTATTGAATGGTTATTATTAAAAAGAACAAAGCGGCCATAAAACATTTCTATTTTCTTTATTTTCGCCTTTATATTTTTGTATTATTTATTCGCTCTTTTGGTAGTGGAGTGTGTAATAAGAATCTGATAGTTTTCGATGTTGTTTTTTCCTTGTTTCTCAATACTGTTTTTTCCCCTTTACACTGTGTCTATATTTTGTGTCGTCATTTTTTATTTTGCTTATACATTGCATCCCATTTCATTAATAATTACCTATAAAATGCATATATATATATATATATATATATATATATATATGTGTGTGTGTGTGCGTGTATCTGTGTGTATATATACATATGCACGCATATATATAATTTAGTTATGCATATATATATATATGTCTAAGTGTGTGTGTGTATGTATGTCAGTGTATGTGCTTTTATATTTGCATCTTTGAACTCACGTATATTTAGAAATAAATATACGCATATATATATATATAGTGAGAGAGTAAGAGAGAAATGCCTATTTATACATATGCATATGTATATGTATATATATATACGTTTATATATTGAAACTAATACCTATATATGACCATGTGTATTTGTGTAGTGAGAAGTACATGTTTATCAACATACATTTGCATATACTCATACAATATCTTCATAACATATGTCCATATACATGCTTACACGCATATTTATCAGTATATTATGCATACATATACATATATAATATACATATATATATATATATATGTATACATATATATATAAATATACATATATGTATATATATATAGGTATATATAT
>NC_068995.1:48388321-48390837 GCF_001194135.2 Octopus bimaculoides | reverse complement strand
TGTGTGTGTGTGTGTGTGTGTGTGTGTGTGTGTGTGTGTGTGTGTGTGTGTGTGCATTGTTTTCCTCAGTCTTACCCCTTCTCAATCATCTTACATCTCTCTCTCTCTCTCTCTCTCTCTCTCTCTCCTTCTCTCTTCTTCTTTCCTATGTGTATATTGATCTCCGTATTTCTTTTATTTAGAATTCCATCAATTCTAAAGTAATTTTTGCAAAAAACATAAAGAAAAAAAAAGACAAGAAACAACTATAAAATTGCAACAAAAATAAAGAGAAAAAAATAGGGAAAAATGAAGAGTGAAAAAATTGTGTCCATCTTTGGCATTTTGCCGTTCTTGTTACAGAGCAATAATGATATGTTTTTCTTCCCTTTCTTCATTTTCTCCAGATATGAAAATGTATTGAATTTTGAGATATTCAAACCGGATGCTTTACGACTTATATTTCGTACTCACTCTTTACTCAGGTGGAATCACACCGGAAATATCTTCGACATTGCTCAGTTGAATATTATGATGGTATATGCTCCGAATATTATGCATCGTTTTGTGACATTGAATATCTGTTGGGATTGAATATTTTAAGGGTTTATTAAGTAATCTATCGCCGTAGCGAGTTCTTTCCTTCCCATTATATTATTATTATTTCCATAATAATAATAATACTAATAATAATCAGAATATATAAAGATTTGCTGATTGAAAACGAAGTAATGTGGCACCTCAAGACGGTTACAATACCAATGTTTGTAAGAGCACATGGAATGATTAAAAAAAGGAGCCGAAGATTATTTGAGAATGATCCCTGGTTTACCATCGATACAGGAAATGCAGAAGATTGTCCCAACTGTTACGTCACACGTATTGAGAATAGTATTGTCGCTGTGAATTTTCTTTCTTTTCCTTCTTTCTCTTCTTTGTTTATTTTGGAATTTTTTTTTTACCTTCTTTTGTTTTCTCTCTGTCTTTCTTCGTCGTTTTTTTCTCTATCACATGACTGCGTAAATGAGCAATCTGGTATGTTTAATTTTAACGGCCCATCAATGTATACAGTGAGTTTCATTGCCGTAGGTGTTGGGAAGACACTCGGCAAGAAAAGGAAACAACATGTCGAAAGAAGAATATAATAATAATAATAGTAATATTAATAATAATAATAATAATAATAATAATAATAATAATAATAATAATAATAATAATAATAATAATAATAATAATAATAATAATAATTATTATTATTATTATTATTATTATTATCATTATTATTATTATAGATGTTTTCGATCTAGTTTGGATTCTTTGCCATTAAATTTGAATTCTTTGCAATCAAATTTGATGGCAAAGAATTCAAACTAGATCGAAAACATTTATATTATTATTATTATTATTATTATTATTATTATTATTATTATTATTATTATTATTATAAGCCAAAAATTCACTGACCCAAGCCATCCTCCTCGTGTGTGCGGTCCACTAATATTTATACTTTGGCATTTGAAGTGATGAGCATGGACTACAAAGCCTAGATAATTTCAGCCACCCCTACAGAACTTTATGTTTGCTACTCAGCGGTGAAACTCCTCATGACCGTCATCCTAACAGCAGAAGCTGAAAAAATACGTCACAAAATTTGTATGCAACACACCTTTCTCTCCAATCTGAAACAGTAAGTTGTTATCTCAGTCTGTCGTCAAAAGAATATTTACCAACTAATATAATCTTCCTGTATTGAATTTCTCAACTATTATTCTATACTTGATGAAACTTATATGACTAAAAACGTCCGGTTCACTGCTCGATATACTTCCAGCTCTACACGCGGAACACGTTGGAGAGATCTCCAACTTTAATCGTTGTATCTCATCGTAAACCATCATTCACAACGTCATCATCACTTTCATCACCACCACCACCATCATCATCACCATCATCATCATCATCATCATCATCATCATAATCATCACCATCGTCGTCGTCGTCAGCGTCATCGTCACCATCATCATCGTCGTCATCATCATCACCATCATCATCGTCGTCATCATCATCACCATCATCATCCTCATCATTATCATCGTCGTCGTCGTCATCGTCATCATTGTCATCATCATCAACAATATCAATATCCTCACCACCACCACCGCCGCTATAACCACTACTACAATCACCATCACCACCACCACCATTACCTCCACCACTAACAACGCCACCATCAGAACCATCCTGACTAACAACATCACCAGCAACACTCCTAACAACTTCTACAGTAACGCTGACAGCAACCTAACGACAACATTACTAAACCAACCACCACCACCACCACCACCACCACCGGTACTGTCAAAACCATTCTCACTACCATCACCACGGCAACCACCAACATCCACTGCAACACCAAACTAACAGCACGTTTACCAAACCATCAAGGACTACCACTTACACTAACACCTTCACCATCACCACCACCACCGTTACCACCACCACCATTACCAAAACCAACACCACCACCACCACCACCA
>NC_068995.1:48383453-48384266 GCF_001194135.2 Octopus bimaculoides | reverse complement strand
ATATATATATATATATATATATATATATATATATATATATATCGATGTTAATACGTAAGAACAATATACTCCACTCTACGTAATCGAATTCCAGTTTGTGCTAATGATAGAAATACACTGATTTATGTAAGTGAAGATCAAAATTCACTTAATCCAAGAATTCCTACATTGATGCTAATAACACAGGAACTACTACTACTACTACTACTACTACCAGCACCACATCAAAGATTTACCTGGGATGCTTATAACTAACTAGTCTCTACTAAAGACATCAAAAGTACCACGAAGAGATCTTAAACAGGGTGATAAATTAAGTTTACCACTCATGTAGACCTTGACAAGACTTGAACTCAAGACGCAAAGAGCTGGAGACGGATGCGATATTCTTTGTGCTTAAGCAATCCCTCGCCAATAATATGTACTTAAATATACGTCTCTGCAAAAAAAAAAAGAAAATTAAAAGACGTCTACAACGGTATTTGAACGTGCTTTGAGCCGGAAGAAATACTGCTAAGTATTTTATGGGACGTTCTAGTGACTCTCCCAAATGCCACCTGTTTGTGTTCAGTGTTGAAATCTCACAGGATTCAATCAGTCTCTCTCGAGTTGATTAAATTGAACTCAACTAAACCTAAAATCATATGTCCATGTTGTGCATTATTATTATTATCATTATTATTATTGGTAGCTGTATTATCGTGGGACATATATTAGTTTGGCAGGAAAAGGGGAACATTAAGGTTAAAACGAGTTGCTGAATCTAGTTACATTCTGGAAATTTTCCAGTGTTATAAACTATAATCCTCCTCC
>NC_068995.1:48377987-48382450 GCF_001194135.2 Octopus bimaculoides | reverse complement strand
ATATATATATATATATATATAAACTGAGAGAAAGATAGATAGACGTGTATGCGTATTTCTATGTATGTACGCATGCGTGTATACACCGTAATATAACTTAATGTATACGTCTTTTGAGAAACACATACCGTGCGCCATTGGCAACATGGGATTGACCTGCCTGAATATCACATTATCTTAGACCTTCATCAAAGTAATTATATCCATCGTTAGTCTCCAGGATAATTAGTAGCGTATATCTATTTAACATAAAGGTTTTAAATTTTCGTGTATGTATACGATCTGGTTACCGAATCTACACATAATGAAATTTCTATCCAAACTGCATGTATTATAATGTAAATACTCTAAAGCGCAGGTAAATTGATTCGTCTAATTGGCATAACGTTGCATTTGTCGATTAGGTAGATGAGTCACTAAGTAATATACAGTATATTAGCGACGGAGGCGCTATTCATAAAGAGAGATAATATTTATCCTCACTTAAGCGGGAATGTTCTGTTAGAACTTTACAGCGGTCGCTGCCACGAGAGAAGTTCTCACATTGGTTATTTGATGTAAAATGCACTCTTGTTTTACATCGCTACCGAGGAGACAAAATTCCGCTACTACTTCCAGCTGAGGGGTTAATCGCAAAACCAGCGCCTGTTCTGGAGCTGTCGATCTATACATCACTGGCAGGGAGACGAATCTCTGCTGTCTCTAGCGATCGCGTATCCGTATTTGACAAGACCAAACAAGGTCGAAATCACGTGTTCTGATGATTTCAGCGCTGGTTGTAGCGGGGATTTATCTCTCCGTTAGTGGTGTACATAAAAGTGCATTTTGCACCAAAAACCCAATGTGGGGGCTTCTCTCATTGCAACTACCACAGTAAAGTTTATTTTAATAGAACATCCATGTTTAGTGGGGAGAAATATTGCCTCTTGAGTCACTAAATAATATTGCTATGCGTTAAGTTTCCGGTACATTTTAAATCTAATGAAACTTACAGCGTTATTTAATTTACTCATTCGTGGCTTTGGCCTGAGGCTGTAGCATTGCTTCAGCAGTCTTCAGGTTGCTTGCTTTTCAATTTACACACATTTCTGGCTTTTCTTTTTTTTTTTTTTTGCGTAATTGTTTCTCGTGAAGTAGAAAGTTGAACAGAGATGATCATCTTTGAGTTTTCGGTTGCGATATGGGTTCATCTAATATAAGAGTTTACATTTCATCCAAAAGTTCTTTGAAAACATAAAACTCTAACGATTAAACATTCAAACGGACGATATCAGGCTCAACTAATCTACCTGCTTATGTTTAAACCGATCAGATCAGGTCTCTCACACCTACCCCAGTATACCATTTTTAAAATAAACAGTCGCATCATCGAAATCACAAAACTACAAGATGTATGGTTAAATCGAAAAAATATGAATAAGCAAGCATTATATTTTAGAGTAAACTGAATCCTGAAGGGTTGAATATAGTTGATAAACATAACATGTAACATTCACAATGGGCCATAAATAAAATGTAGTTAAACTACACACACACACACACACACACACACACACACACACACAAACATGTATATGGTTCAAATTTATAGAAAAAACTAACGGAGACAGGTATAGGAAAAAACAATCAGGTGTAATAGTTTGATGTTCGAGAAGAATGGAAAAGTCTTTGACGTTCCGATCCTACGCTCTTCGACAGAAAGGGTTGATAGGAAAAATGGAGAAGAGCGAAAAGGAAAGATAAAAATATGTAGGGGTTAACGGTTCAATGAGATATGGAGTGATAGATAGAGATAGAGAGAAAGAGAGAAAAATAGCTAGCTAGCTAGCTAGATAGATATATGTGATAAATAAAGAACAAAAAACAAAAACGTAGTATACCTCAGCTAGTTTCTATTCTTATTCGATCATCATCTGAGACAGATTATCCAATATTTCTCTACCTGTATATATTAGTGTCATATACCTACCTTTTGATTTAAGCCAATTCGTATACAATTAAAATGCCTCTCTAATTTCCATAGTACCATGCACTGTGAATGTGATTCATAATTCTATTTATAAATAAGGCATTTTCATAGCCATTATTTTTACATATATACAATAACGCACTTAACAACACACAGGTTTAGTTAATTTGACATACATCCATATATATTATATAACAAAACACATACGCGCGCGTACACAAGACATATCGGTGTGTCTGTGTATATATATATATCTATATATGTAAATCTGTGTGTATGCGTGTTGGATGCAATAGAATATTCTGTTAATTATTAAATTAGTAATTGTGAAATATCCATACTTATACATATTAATTACAACATTATTTTTATGTATTTCAAACTAATCCAATCTGCTTTTTATTACTATTATTATTATTATCATTATTTTTATTACTATTATTATTACTATTATTATTATTATTATTATTATTATTATTATTATTATTATTATTATTGTTAATGAAGATTACTTGAAACTACTTTATTTCCCTATTGTTATGTGTTTAGGATTAAAATATTCTCATCGTATGTAAAAAGCAGCAGCAGTGGTAATGGTAGTAGTAGTAGTAGTAGTAGTAGTAGTAGTAGTAGTAGTAGTAGTAGCCGCAATAGCAACCCTAGCAGCTTGATCTGTAGCATCAGCAACTTTAGTGGTAGCTGTTGTAGTGTTTGTTGTATTGGTGGTGGTGGTGGTGGTGGTAATCTAATTTCCATTCGACTTGTCTATTTTTGTTTTTATTAGTTTTTTTTCTGGTTGGCTTTTAGGTAAAGAGTTCTATGTGACATACACATGCACACCGACAATCACCCAAGTGCATATACATACTGGATCTTATACATACAGAGACACACATTCATATATGCACACATACACACATTCATATATGCACACATACACACATTCACACACCACACATACATACATACATACATATTGACACACGTATATACGCACAAAAATATACATACACACATATTGCAAAACTTCAAATCGGAACAGTAAAGGACCAAATTGAAGCTATACACAAAAAAAACAAACAATATATATATATATATATATGTGTGTGTGTGTGTGTGTGTGTGTGTGTGTTGTGTGTATGTATGTATGTATGTATGTATATATATATATATACACACACTTTTTGCTATACACTCACATAAAAAATATATACAAATATACACTCTCTCTCACGCACTATACATACACACACTCTCTCTATTTCTATCTCTCTCTCTATGTCTATCTCTCTCTCTATATATTTTTTCTCTCTCTCACAGACATACACATAATCTCACCCAATTACAGTCACACAATAAGCAACCCACACATACCCAAGGATATGTTTTGGGAGAGGTTAAAATCTGTTAAGGGTTAGTTACAAGAAGAAAGTTTATTCCTTCCCGCGTCACACTTTCTTCACCCTGTCACTGTTCCTCTTCCTCTCTCTTCCGCCATATTTGTCGACTTTACGCGGCGATAATTAATGTAATTAAGAAAGGTTTTATGTTTGAGTATACGGTTACGGTATTTTTAACTGTTAGACTACATCTAGTGCAGTTATATAATATGTCGGGGTTACCAAGTTTACCCATAATATAATTTTCTATCCAACAGCGTCTAAAAAAATTATCATTTAGTTATTTTGTATAAGATTTTATTTCTTCATAACAGCGCTGTCTAATATGGTGTTTTTTCTCCTCCTGTCTTGTTCTTGTTTGATCTATTATGTCATATATTTGACCTTTCTTCCCACTTATATACTCACATGCCTATACATACATACTCACAAACGCACATATATATATATATGCTTGTGTCTCTAATATAGTGTTATGTGTATATATATATATATATATATATGTGTGTGTGTGTGTGTGTGTGTGTGTGTGTGTATATATATATACATACATACATATATATGTATATATATATATATATGTATGTATATACATGTATATACATATATGTATATATACGGCACACCCTCACACACACCCAGGCACACAACCACACACACACACACTAATATATATATGTGTTTGTATACTAATATAAGGTGAAAAAAATTTTCTCAAACTGGTACTCAGAGCTTCACGTTACCATCCGTCGAAGAAATGTGATCATACTGAAATTGAGCTTCCATCACATCTGTCCGACGAACGGTAACGTGAAACTCTGAGCAACAGTTTGTAAAGATTTATTAAGCTTTAATAAATACATATTACTCTATCTTCAGTACTCGAGTACTATTACTTTCCTCCCTACTTTGCAGCTGTGCTTAGTCGTACATATATAAATGAGTATATTCTTTAATTCTTTTATTTGATTCAGTCATTTGACTGCAACCATGCCGAAGCACCGCCTCAACTCGAAGAAATCGACCCCAGGATTTATTCTTTGTAAGCCTAGTACTTATTCTTTCGGTCTCTTTTGCCGATATATATATATATA
>NC_068995.1:48371955-48374368 GCF_001194135.2 Octopus bimaculoides | reverse complement strand
TATATATATATATATATATATATATATATATATGTATATACACACGCACATATATTGTCTTTTGTGTTTTCCCTCAGTTATTACACTACAGTCATGCAGGTAAAATGCCTTCAAGAATGTTACTCAATCGAGTCAATTCTAGAGCCTATTTTGTTTCGCTTTCTCTTAAACGGGCTGCTTATTCTATCGGATCTCTTATTGTCGAACCGCTAAGTGACGGGAAGTAAGCATACCAACAGCGTAGGTAGATAGCTAGATAAATAGATAGATAGATGGAGAGGAAGAGAGAGAGAGAGAGCGAGAGAGAGAGACTGACTGACAGATAGATATACAGATAATCAGACAGACAGGCAGACATATAAATAGATAGAAAGACAGATAGACAGACACACACACACAAATAGATAGATAGATAGATAGATAGATCCTCCATGTTTTGTTCCGTGTTCTCTTCGAAGCATATTCCTCATCGATAGTTCATTATCTTATTAATATTTATAATCAATGATATCACCCGATGAAAACTCAAAAGCGCTTGAATTAGAATATAAATTACTCATCCTTTTATCGAAGCATGTTTCAATTATTATATTCTTTAAATCATTCCGTTGTTTAACATTTAACATGTTTAATTGAACATTAAATATGTTAAAACATATACTATCTAAATAATCACATTGGCATTAAGAACAAAATTCTATATAATTTATTCTAAAATATACATAGGAATGGTAAATTTGTTCCTAATATAAGAATTATAATTAATATTCGCATTTGAAAGAAGACAAAAAGTGAGATTACTCATCTACTTTGATAGCAGCAGAAGACAACACTGGACAAGTGTTTTGGCTTATTTGACATCATCAGCATATTTTAGTCTGGCAACACTTGACTTCACACAAGGACATATATGGAGACACGTGTCCACAAATATGGAGATGCACATCCATACATACAAACACGGTACATAGTTGCAAAACACACACACACACACACACACACACACACACACACACACACACACACACACACACACACACACACACACACACACACACACACACACACACACACACACACTCAGACATGCACACACAAGGAGACAGAGGTGCATACATATACAAACACATGCAAACACACACATTTTTGAAACACACACAAACACGAATAATACGCAAGCGCATGAAATATATAGAATACATACATACAGATGTACACATAAGCATACTTATATACATATGCATACACACATATATACATGCACACACATGCATACATACATAAATACATACATACATGCATAGGCACACACACACACACTGACCCATACACATGCACACAAACAAACAAAAAGGAACGCAGCGTAAATAACGGACAGAGTGAAGATTATTGAAAAGTTTGCAACACGCAACGAAAATTTTAGGAAAATAAAAATAAGGAATAAGTGGAAATTTTACCAGTGAGTGTGTTAAATTATAAGGCACAAAAAGAAAATGACCCTCCCCAGACACAACAGAATATGCTTCAATACACGAACTCACATAAAGAATCTTGCAAACCAAATCCAAAAACGAAATAAGAAAATAATCAAAACATGACAATAATCATAAGAGAATGCTTCCGTTTAGGACATTTACATGTCCGAATTTCGACTTTTGGGAAATTAATCCATGAGCCTCTTCAGTGTAGACCACCTTGTAAACATTCAAGACCGTCATGTTATATTCCGTTCCTGTACTGGGTTTTTTTTTTTGCACCAAAAACACAGCACATTCTTATGTACACATATATGAATGAACACGCACAGAGTCTTGGTCTATGAAATCAATTTAGAAGGTGTTCGTCAGCAGGCAATAATCTGCATACCAAAATTTACCTGTCTAAGACGTGTTCTGCTTCACTGTAGAACAAAACTTAGAACCTTGATCCATTTCTTACCACGGAAGCATGTCTCCAACATGTACATCGCAATTGAGGAATCCGGAAATGAGGATAGGTAGAATGTATCGGATGTTGTATCCTCATTTGTAAACAACATCTTTTTCCGACCACACCAACAACTTACTTGTTTTAACTTATATAAAATAATATCTGTATGCCAGGAGTGTTGTATAGTGGTTCAGAAAAGCTGCCATTCACAAATACGGACATTGATTCTAGACGTAGTCATTATATGTAGGGAGTGCAACTTTTCTTCCAGCCACATATTATCTGAAATAAGAGGAGTAATACACTGTAACAGACAAGAAAACGTACACACAACCGGTTAAGGATATCACAATTACGTAGAGAAATACTTATGGAAGCTACACTCGATGAAAGCCATACAATTGAAATACTTAGCAAAATCCTGCTCCTCAAAAAAGATATAATACATCTCTCTCTCTCTCTCTCTCTCTCTCTCTCTCTCTCT
>NC_068995.1:48370439-48371007 GCF_001194135.2 Octopus bimaculoides | reverse complement strand
ATATATATATATATATATATATAAACGTGCATATACAAACCTATACATATATTTCTATAACTTTCAATCTATCTCTCTCTCTATATAAATGTATTTATATTATATACGTGCGCGCACTCCCCCACACAAACACACACACACACACACATGCATGTATATGTATGTCTATATACATACAAATGCATGATGTATATATAATACACATGACTTATCTGTCCCTGTTCATTTCGTTTCAAAATAGAATTAGGGTGCCCGGATTCGAAGCTTACACCACCCCTGTGACCGCCTCTCCCATCTGAATTATCTATGGCTAGAGAAAAAAAAAAGTATTGAATCATCCGCTGTTATTCCTGTTCGGTTTATGGCAGTTATTACGTACATTTAGCTAGAGGTAAACGACACACAGACATAACAAGTCGGTGATTGCATTTTAATGAGGTGTGCACTGAGAGAGGAGAATAATGGAGATCATGTTAATGATTACGTGTCTAGGGCTGGTGGTAACATAGACATTTCATATATATGTATATACGTATGTATATATATATATATATATATATATATATAT
>NC_068995.1:48368594-48369377 GCF_001194135.2 Octopus bimaculoides | reverse complement strand
TTCTTTCAGTTTTCGTCTACCGAATCCAGTCACAAGGCTTTCGTCGGCCCGTGGCTATAGTAGAAGACAAGACGCTTGCTCAAGGTGCCACGCAGTGGGATTGAACCCGAACCATGTGGTTGGTAAGCAAGCTACTTACCACACAGCCACTCCTGCGCCTCCACATAGCCACTTCTAATAATAATAATAATAATAATAATAATAAGAAGAAGAAGAAGAAGAAGAAGAAGAAGAAGAAGAACCCCTTCTATTATAGGCACAAAGGCTGAAATTTGGTGACTGAGGGACTACTCGATTGCATCGCAGCCTAGTGCTTCTCTTGTACTTAATTCATCGACCACGAAATGATGAAAGGCAAAGTCGATCTCGGCAGAATTTGAACTCAGAACGTAAAGACAGACGAAATAACGCTAAGCCTTTTGCCTGGCGTGCTAACGATTCTACCAGCTCGCCATGATAGTAATAACATAAGCAACAATAACAACAATAATGATGATGATATATGGAAGCATATATGTTTATATATATATATGTGTGTGTGTGTATGTGTATAATAGGTTTATACGTGTGTGCTTGTGTTTCGTTGTACGTGACGTATTTATGATTAAGTGTATATGCAATGTTCACATGTATGCAGACGCGCAGACACCTATACACCCATGTGTGCGTGTTTCTGTTTGTCTGTTCTTCTGTGTGGTTGTTTGCCAATCCCTAAGAATATGAGATTTTAAAATAATCAGAACTGAAGAGAGAAAAAGAAATATATATATATATATATATATA
>NC_068995.1:48364356-48367712 GCF_001194135.2 Octopus bimaculoides | reverse complement strand
ATATATATATATATATATATATAAATATATATAAATATATGTCTGTATATATATAGATAGTTATGTATAGGTGTATATAGGTATGTATGTATATGTATATATACATGTTTATATGTATATATATATACATATATATATTATATATTTATATGCATGTCTGTATATTTGTGTGTATGCATGCATGTGTGTCTGTGTGTACTTATGCGTTGGAATACATAACGAGTGATTCTGTGAGTGTGCAAATATATGTCCGTGTGGATGTGTATATTTTATAATCGCGACCATTATTAATACACATTCTTGTTTCCTGGAATTTTTTTTTTTTTCTAATTTTGCTTCTGTTGTTATTTATGTCTATCTTTGTGAAGTTTATTTAGTGCGGGAGAGTTTCCGCCCTGCCCATAAAACATAAATGCATACTTTGCTCATTTTGGGGGGAAATGAATCGAGAACACAATTAAAATATTTGTACTTCACAACCAGCAATCTCAGAAAAATTATATGATGATGAGGCACCGTCTTTCTTTTTTCCTTATCTTTTGCAATCTGAGTTTAAACTAGAATTTTTGGCATAATGTATGTATATATATATGCATGTATTTATGCAGGCGTATAAGTATCTATACCAGGATGTATGTATATATCTATTTAACCATCTACACATGGATATATATATATATATATATATATATATATATATATTATATATAATATTTATATACATGTGCGTGTATATGCATGTATATATGTATATACCTACATACACACATGCGTACACACACACACACACACACACACACACACACACACACACACACACACATATATATATATATATATATATTATACACTCACCGGATGCTTTGAGTATTGAAGACATAATGCTCGTTGTTTTCATCTTTAATACTGATCCGTAGATCGCCATAAATTTTTGTTTAACTTTGGTCCAATAATTACAATTTGGATCGCTAATTCGGTCGATTTATTTATGTTAACGTTATTGATTTTCAAGGGAATTTTATTATCGCAATACTTGCATATGAAACTCAAATCAGCGGGATTTTTTGTCGCAATAAGCATTAGACATATGCAAAGGTCCAGTCAAAGAATGTACGGCTCAGAATTGATTCCGTTAGTTTCTTAGGGATAATGTGATATCATAATGTCAGAAACGAACGTGTGTGACTGACGTCATATTGTGGCCGCACGAAATATCAGTCGGGATTTTAAACAATGTTGTATATTCAGTAAGATTTATGAGTAAATCACATTGAAAGATAAAACTAAAGAAAGAAAGGTTTTAAAATGGATACTACAATATCGAATATCAGAGAAATAGATTTTACCAAAACTGCTTTGCACATTATTTTGTGCTACAAAAAGAAATATTGCTTATTTGCATTGCAAAATATGATGAGCGAAAGGAAAGTTTCAATAATGTAAGATAAGCCCCACAGCTTGAAATTTCATTTTCGAAAACAGCAATTGTTGTTACATCAAACTGGCGTTGGCTGTCTGTACGCCATCGGATACCTCAGTAGCAGTATTCGTTACAGAACTCTGCAATTGAACATATCACCCAGCGCCTCAAAATAGTTCTGCAATTAGAAGACCAAATAATATGGGAAATTAAACAGGCGCCATTTAACTTTATTTTGTTTTAGGTTTATAAAATATACTAGCGAATGGCCCTAGAGTCTCAGAACTAATAACAACATCCTCTAGAGAGCTGACATGAATCTGCACAGCTTAAGTCTTCCGAGTGCCTCTTGTAATAAATTTGTCTGATTTCGCTAGGTTTGCAGATATCTATCCAAAGTGCTGCGCTGTTGGACCGAAACCAGATACAATGCGGTTTTGCAAAGAACGACCGGGTAGATTTTTACAATTTGCTTTGTGTTTTACTAAATGTCACGCATTTTCATTATTAAAAATTTTATATTGAATAATTTTATCTTTCTTTTGGGAAATATTATCCGGAGTTTCTGTGTCGTATATCCATGCATACCTACCTACCTACATACATACATACATACATACATACATACATACAAGGAATAGGAGAGAAAGAACACGGAGTTCATGAGACTTCATTATTCACTACGATCGCTTCGACACATGCTGCACGGTTGCCTGGCAGGGGCGATTCTGTACAAACAGTAGCAACGCATCATAGGTGAACATGTGTTTCGTCAGGTGACCTGCCACAAGATAACTCCGTTTCTAATCAGAGAATAGCCTCTAAACAGCGTACTACAAGGTTTATACCTGAATATAATATTATTACTTAGTATATATATGTGAAAGAATATATATATATAATATGCTCGTGCGCCTTTTATAGCAGCAAGTACGGTATCTGTTTGTTCCCTCTTTTCCACACTGTTACCCGAAACAATGGATATAAAGTTTCGAAGAGTGGCGACTAGTCAGTGCCATCGTTCCCAGTATTCGAGTAGCACATAAATTTATCGATCCCAGGAGGATGAAGAGCAATGTTGTCCTTGAGCAAATTTGAACGCAGGACACAAAGAGATGGAACAAATATCGTTCTAACGATTCTACTAATCCACCATCCTGAACAATGATATAGGAGCACTAGAAACGCTGTTACGTGAAATTAATATGCTCTCTTAATTCTAACCAATTAAATGTCCGTTACTCCCTATTAATTAGTTAATTTCATTGCGCAATAAATATAAATACAATTAATTCCAACATAATATGGCTCTCTAGCTGTGCTAATCTTCATTGAACTGGTGAAAAATGACGGCGTGTCAAGCGATTGACATACTTTCTAATACTGCTTAAATCCATTTCAATTTATTACGTAACGAAATATCGACCTGAAATGCCTGAGCTTCACCCCATTCTCTTTCCATTTCTTGATCAAGCTTCGACACTACAGATCACTGAAATCGATAATGTTCGGAACAATTAACCTATGGTTTGAGAGCTCGGTATCCGTCATTGTTGTCACCGGATTGGCTGATTCGTCAGAGCGTCAGACAAAATCACTTCTGGTATTGCATTCGGATATTCTTTCCGTTCTGTTTCCTCATTTCCTTGATTCTGTCATTGGTCTGTTGTTATACTGGTGTACTAGTTTGTAGGGTTGAGTCGAATAAATCTACCCCAGTTCTTATTTTAAAACCGTTTCTTATGCTATGGGCCTCTTATCAGACCTCTGACGTTCGAGGACGCAGACAAACCAGCACCAGTTGCTACACAAACACAAACAAAAAGATACACAGACACACAAACACACACACACACACATATAAATACATGTATATATGTCTGTATATATGTAAGCACACACATAAATATAAATGTAAGTATATATATATATATAT
>NC_068995.1:48358713-48362620 GCF_001194135.2 Octopus bimaculoides | reverse complement strand
TATACATATACATGGATACATAGATATGTACACAGGGTTGTATGTACGCAAGAATAAAAATGTATATATCCATGTATAAAGTGTATATAAAGTAAACGTAATATTTTATAAATGGCGATCTGTGTCAGTTTTATTTAGCGTCTCGAAGATTAAATGGTTTATCGTGCTAAGAACTGGCTAGAGTTTCCGTCCTGCACTATCACCATCACCACCGCCACAACAAATTCAATAAAGCCAACCGCGACTGCGACAACCATCACCTCCACCACCAACACCAGCACCAACACCACCACTACCAACAACAACAGCGACAACATTCCATAGACAGCGTTTCTCAAGACACCCATGAAGAATGGCTAACACAGATTTTGTCGTAGCCTTTATACTTTGTTCGTTAAATCAGTCTTCAAGGAAAACGAATTCTCGACGTCGTTGATAAATTTACTTGTTAATATATTCTATAATATTGAATGATTAACGGCAAATACATGTCATCTGCTAATTCTTACGGGGATTTCAATATGATATAAAGCGACTGTTTTCTATTTCCTCGCGTGTGTTGCTGTAATGCAAAGCGTATTAAGAGGTGCAGACGACATCGCCTCTACGTAATAACTCGCCTTTCAATAGAAACAACTGCAAAATGGCGCGTCGGCCGCTTCTCTTGCTGATTCAGTACAGTGACGTATAATCAGAGAAGACAGCTTTTATCAACCTTTCTAACGAAACTACTAACTAACAAGACGAAGCATATCATTTGCTGCTGTGAAATTCAATTCTCTCTTAGAATTTCGTGACATGTTGCGAAAGGAAGTTAAAGTCTGGCTTCTGAGTATTTCTCTTTAACGTAAAATGTGGTTAGGAATTAAAGGAGAGAATGGTAAGGAGGCCTTTTAAAGAGTTAAGTGAACACAACACGAAAGTGTTTGACTGTTCAGCTCAATGACAATGCTATTACAGCGTTGTTAGCAATCAGAAGAATAACTTCAGTGAACAAGAACGACAGTGATAATAACATCTGCTATGGAGGTAAGGACAAATAAGTACACCCGTCACCGACAGCTCCGGCAACACAATGCTAACAGAAGCATTACATAATGCAAACAACAACAACAACAACAGCAACAGCAAAAGCAGCAGCAGCAGCAGTAGCAGCAGCAGCAGCACCGAGAGCAGCAGCATCGGCAGTGGCAGCAACACGAACAACATAAACAGTAACGAAATCAATGACAGGAAAAAAGAACTACAATAACTTACTCGATCAACAACAGCAACAACAACAACAACAACAACAACAATAACAACAACAACAGTCACAACAACAACAACAACAGCAGCAACAGCCACAGCAACAAAGATAACAATTTACGTACTCAACATGTACATAAAAAAAACTACATATGAATTTTTTTGTTTCTAAATTGTCACTAATATACTTTAGATTAAGGGATCTCAACTAGGGTCCTTATGACCCTTTGAGTATCCATATAAAATTTTGCCGGATCCACGCAAGCAAAATGGTATGTTGGGGACGTATAGTAGTAGTTTAAAGGTCCTTGAAAAAGTTTTGATTTCGATGTCTTTTTGACAAGAAACAACAAGGATTCTTTCTCTAACGTTTGACAAAATACACAAGTGAGTGTAAGGAAAACAAAATAGGAGTTTTAGCTTCAAGTGCTGCTGGGGGTCCATTACTGCAAAACAGTAATCAAAGGGATTCATAGGTAAAAAAAAAAAAAATGGAAAAAGAAATACGGTTAAAAACCACTGATCCAGAGGATTCTATATCGAGAAAATAAAATCTTGACAAAGGGACATGCAAATTTGCTCTACACAGAAGACAACGAAATCTCCAAATGCACACACACACACACACACACGCTAGCACACACACAATAGCATACGTACAGACAGACATATAGGGTCGGACAAAAGTCACCTGACAATAAATCAAAAGTCATTTAATTCAAAGATTAATTTATGTTTAACAACTGAATGAATTTAATAAAAGTCTCTAAATATGAAACACCATAAAAATTGTTCAAGATGAAGTCCTTATTGAGCGGCAGATTTTTCTATTCGAGTCAATACAGAATTTCATATTAGTGTTTATGGAATTTTGATTCACTGACGGGTGACTTTTGGCCAACACTGTATATTCGCACTCAGACGTTCAGTCAGTGAATAATGACTGAAGGATGTTGATAAATCGTATAAATATTCCAATTCACCTCTGGTGTAGGAAATCTTTAGTCAATTGAAGTCTTTTGAGACCAACTATTGTCGTTCTTGCTGTGTCTTCGGAGGTTCATTACGCCAATAAGAAAAAAATAAATAAATAAAACGCCGATTATTATTGCTTATTATTGGTGTAATGTTCCTCTCAAGGCAAAAAAAAAAAAAACATTTGTTTCAACACACAAATTCACATCAAGAATCTTGAAAAAAATATACAAAAATTATTTTTAATTTTTTTTTTTAATATATTTTGACATATTACGATGCCTTTATTCTTAAGAATTTATGAATTACTAGAGAATAAAATGTCGGAGAAATTATAAGAGAACGATGACGTTACAATTCCGAAAATTAGCTATGCGCTGGTCGGGAGAAAAAAGTTGGTTATGTTTCAGGAAAAAGGAACTGAGATGAATTCTAAATAGAAATGGGTAGTTACCAGGCTGAAGAATTGCGAGGTATCAATGGCTGGAAGCTGCCATGATTAAGGATCGAAACACCCAATAATCATTTTGCATCTACTGATGGAATCAGTTCCTCTTGGCGAAAGTTATATACTCCAAAACTAAATAAAGATTTTTTTAGAACTAAGCAATCTTTTATGATTTGCGAGAGATTCGAGTAAATTTACGAGTTAATTAAGGCCTCGTCAAGAAAATTCCATTCGCTACGAAAGCTTAAGCCAGTTGCAAGGTAAAGCAACGGTAAGCGACCAAACGGTTTCGATATCCACGTGTAGAATCCTCAAATAATAGAAATCAGCAATGCCGTCGCGAAAAGCATCTCTGCTGCAACATTTCAGTCACCTTTTAATTCATGATAATTAATATATTTTAAAATTATTACCCATTGAAACATATCTCATTTTCAGTAATGATTTAATACATTAATTATCATACAGTATTATTATTAATAAAGTTATAAATTATATAAATGGCTAAAAGTAAGTAATATATTACTGCATTCATTAGTATTCAGTTTTGTTTATGCTTTCTGAGTTTACTCATGAAGACATTTCGCATACATAGGCGGGGGTGCATGAGCATACGCGTATATTAGTGTCAATGCATTTATGTCTATCTTTAATATCGGATCCTATTCTCACTAGTAATAATACATATGTATGTGTAGGTCGGCGAGCTGGCAGAGAGAGAGAGAGAGACAGAGAGACATTTGCCACAAAGCAAAGATTAACGAGTTAAGTGCGACGTTTTGGACATGTGTCTTCATCAAGATATAAACACGTTGATGCCTACATATATGCGCATATACACATGCAGACATAAATTTATATAGAAATATCTAGACAGAAGGAAGAATGGGAAGTAAAGAAAGGCAGAGACAGACGTATAAATATATCAATATGTGTGTGTGTGTGTGTGTATGTGTGTGTGTGTGTGTGTATGTGTAATTGTGTCTATATGTAATGGTATGTGTATGTGGGTGTTTGCCTACGTATATATATATATATATATAAATGGCTGTGGTATGTAGCTTGCTTACCAACCACATGGTTGCGGGGTCGGTCGCACTGCTGGCACATTGGGTGTCTTCTTCTATAGTTTCAGTCCGACCAAGCCTTGTGAGTGAATTTGGTAGACGGAAACTGAAAGAAGCTCGTCGATATATATACGTGTGCGTATGTGTATGTGTGTGTGTGTGTGTGTGT
>NC_068995.1:48354421-48357440 GCF_001194135.2 Octopus bimaculoides | reverse complement strand
ACATACACACATACACACACATGTGCACATTTTCATACGCAAACAGACATACATATGCTAACTAAACGCACATGGGCTTAACAAAGACGATTTTAATTCGTTTAATCCAGGTATTCATTTACTAACATTGATCTTTCGCTAATCATGAAATTGATTGGACCTGTATTCTCTCTTTATGTGACCTAAATAAACAAAGCGAATCTTTGTATTATGAAAGGTTTTAAGGAAAATATATACCAATTTACAGTAGACTAAACTATCCAGGACATCATGACGTTTCTAATACGTGTTTTGTTTTCAGAGTATATGTTGAAAGAGACAGCTGTCTTGCAAGTTTATTTTATCCAGCCGGCAGCCACCAGTTTGGTGAATATTAATCGCAAAAAACGAATTCTATATTGTCATGTGCCTCAACTTTTAGATAGAGGAAAAATAGGAATCATAGAAATTCAAAATGTTATTGTATGTTATACATCAATGACTGCTGTTTCATGTCATACAAATTCATCCATGGTAAAATCTGAACTTTGAATGCCAAATTTTGTAACTAAATATCACAAGTAAATTTGTTTTTATGCTCTACCAATTCATATGTTGTGAATGAGAAAGAAAATTATTCTGTAGATTGATATTAACTAAATACAGCAAGGAGTTGTAATCAATGATCTACCTACTATTCTATTACCTTGCTTTGGAATAAGGGTACACGTATTATGTTGGATAACAATGGATAACATGGTACGTGGTTTTGTTTAGTAGTTTCAGCCGAGGACGATAGAAAGCAAAATAGCGCAAAACAAGTAATTTTAATTAGATATAATTCTTGGTTCTCTTTGTGATATTATTCTTAACTTTCAACGTGACGTTACGTGTTTCGATAATGAAATACCAAGTTCTCGAACTGGAAAATATATAGTAATGATAAGCATTGATGGAAGTAAAATGGAGAAATATAAAATGTTGAATCAAATAATATTTTTACACTGTAGAATATAGAAGACCACAAATTCGATTCAGTCTCATGAGAAGTTTTAAAAATGTGAGATATATATGAGTTCTGGCAATTGCATTTTGCTTCATATACACCGCTGTTATAACATTTAGTAATAAGCTGTTTATTAACAGACAGCTTTTTCGATAAGTCATCGTTTATATAAAGTCTTTCAGATAGACGTCTAAATAATTTCTTTAAAAATCTCTGGAGGCGTTTGTCAAAAGAACTACAGAAAGTGAATGGAAACCACAGAAGAATAGATCCAGAAAAATAGTTAGAAAGCGTGTCATGAATTATGATTGATGTGTTTTCATATTAGAATTATGATAAGACGTCGTAAGTGAAGAGCGATATAGGAGGTAAGTAAAACGCTTTATGAGTAAAATTGAGTTGCACCACTTTACACGGAATGTCACGCTGAAAATTAAGCATTATATCATATAAATAGCAAACGCTAATAAAAGGAAGGCAGTGAGCCAGGAAATATAGTTAATTAAAACTGTACTCCTAGTTAGAGAAATACATCGTTATCCTAATGATTTATTTCTAGTCGAAATCAACGACAGGTGAGACAATCAATGAATTTAAATTAATTAATATATGATTTCTGATTTATACACAGGATAGGAATTTTAAGAAAGAGAAACCCTAGTACCCGTCTGGTGCTATATTTTATTGGCCTCTAATGAATGAAAAGACATAACTCACTTCGGTGTGATTTGAATTCAGAACATAAACAGAGGTAACTAAATAAAAAAAAATATGCCTATTTTTACCGATTCTGCCAAAGCACTATTAAATTACAAAATGCAGAAGAGACTGAAATTGTGCTCTACAGAGGTTTCTGACAGATTAAAATAAATCAGCGAAATTCTAAGCGGTACTGGTAAACCAGATCTTTTTTCTTTTTTCTTTTTAAATACTGATGCATCTACTCGTAATTTTTATCAGTCATGTACAAATACACATACACTCAAACACACACACACACACCTACGCACACACACACACACACACACATGCACGCACACACATACACACACGCACGCACGCACGCACACACCCACACACACACACATACACACACACAAACACAAACACGTATATACATATACATAAATATACACAAAGAAATTTCTAGAGAAATATATAATTCTGACCGTGTAGAGTGGTACCGTACCGGGTAGGTGACAATGATCGAACATCACATTTCTATCTTTATTCGATGAAGTTACTAGCAGCTTGCAAATTTTCTTATATCTATTCAGGTCTACGGATGAAACGGCTCTCGTCTGGTTCGAATGATTACATACAGGAAGCAATTTCTCTCTTGAATCTCATCCGAACGTTGATAACAAGGAGATGGTGGAATGTCGTACGTATCAGACAGAGATTTCGCAGGAAAACAAAGCGGTGAGTTCAGAAATGGAACGCTCACAACTTCATAAATCAGTGACGGCATGAGCAATAGCAAATGCGGACAAACAAGTGAGCTTCTCTGTTGCTTGACATGCTAGACATAGCACCTAAATACATTTATTGCAACGTAGCGACTTTAAAATTGTTAATACTATAATTAAAGTAGTGCCATAGAGGAAAAATAGATGGTAAGCAGGTAAGCATTTGATAGATGGTAAGACAGGTAAGCACCTGAACAACAGACAGACATGTAATGTAAAATAGTGATATGTCACGTTCTGCGGCTGCAGTTTCATGGCCGTGATAAAACTAGAACGGAACTGAATGGTATTACAAGAGAAGCAAAAAAAAAACCCAAAAAAAACCCCGAGGTTCTGAACATTCCACGAGGAGCTGCAGACTAATAACCGGTACTAATAAATACCATGAATATAATAAGCAATCTCTCTTAGCCTTTCTCTCATCTCTCTCTGTCTTTCTCTCTGTCTTTCATCTTTATATATATACAAAGGATAAACAATAATTTAGAATAACGAACATATGAAGTGGCCAGCATGGGGGTAAAAAAGCCGTATAGGTAATAATTATTATAGATATTATAATAAT
>NC_068995.1:48351797-48353967 GCF_001194135.2 Octopus bimaculoides | reverse complement strand
TATATATATATATATATATATATATAGATTGATTGATACATAGATGCATACATAGATACATACAGACATACATAGATTCATACATACATACATACATACATACATACATACATACATACATAATGCCATCTATTCTTTTCATTACCATACCAGTGGTTTCTGATAGAATGCATAACGACATTAGGTTTTGAACTAAGAAATCAATGTTAAGTTTACCTTCAAGAGAGCATGGAATCTAATTTTCGTAGACCTCTTTATACTCAGAAAATACAATGTGAAGTGAAGAAAAGAAATAAAATATTGTAGAATAAAGCGAAAATAAATCATAAAAGGATAAAAACTAACTAAAACATAAAAATAGATGAAGTGGTGAATAAAAATGGAATGACAACTTTTTTTTCAGAAAATCGTTTTTTTATGTCTATTGTTATATTATGTTGATTTCCACCGAAGGAGATGTAAGTTTTCAATAAGTAAACAAATATTATTATAAGATAAATCGGAGAACACTATGTTGTTAAAAATATTTATTTCCTTATGTATTATTATTATTATTATTATTATTATTATTATTATTATTATTATTGTTATTGTTGTTATTATTAGCTTACCTTCCATTGAACCACCAGTACCATCACCTCATCCGGATTTACGAAAATAATAAAAGCTGCCCCTGACTCCCTCTGAAACACACTCGAGTCACTTGAACGTGTTTGTTCGAAGCCACCAGCAACCCCATGCGCTTTACCCTCCCGCTATTGTATTAATAGAGGCGAAAGGCGCGTTGTCGTCGGCTCGTTGTTTTGTGTTTCCTAAGACATCTATCATTTCTGGGGAAGTAAATTTGGTATGCTGTTCAATGGCAAACGGGAAAAGAACAGGCCAAAGTTCAGTATGAAATATGCAATATCAAATTCACATCAGGACATCAGATAATAAAGAATATACGTGCTCAAAGATGGAAATAACAAACCAAATTATCAAAAAGTATGAAAATAAAATCGAAAACGACCACAAAATAAAATGATAAAAAATTAATGCAGATGATACTGAAAATTTACTGTAGTCGTATTGGAGTAGAAGTTCTCTAGAACTCTCTTGTTCTTCCTCGTCTGTACCAGTCTATATCCGTTGTATTTTTAAATGTTTTTGTTTTTGCCTTTATGCCTACATACCTACATGTATATACGTCTATGGATATCCTTTAGCGTGTGTCATAAAGATATCTAGCCAAAGACGGTGCAGTATATTTGTTATTATTATGTGAGGGCGGATGTATGTATACATGTGTGTATGTGTGGAGGTGTATGTTTTAACGTATGCGGTCACATACAGATACAGGTGGATAAATATACATATATACATGCGTATATTTATACAATTAAGGTAATTGATTTCTCTGGACAAAGTATTTATTTTGCATTATGAATTCTTTTATATATATCAATATGTATATGTATATGTATATATATTTTTTTTTCTTTCGTTTGTTTCAGTCGTTTGATTGCGGCCATGCTGGAGTGCGGCCTTTAGTCGAACAAATCGATTTCAGGACTCATTCTTTGTAAGCCTAATACTTATTCTATCGGATTCATAGTGCAAAGGATCTGTGATTCAACTGAGTAATTTGACCGATGAAGGCAGTAGGTACATCCCACCAGGGTCATTGGATGTTGTGGGACCAGGAACTTGAGCAGCCAGTATCCTGAAAGGAATTCTGAGGCACAGAAGAGGGAAGATTGTCCTTCCTCCGTTGTTCTCTCACTGGTTTATTACCAGCCTCAAACATATGGGATAAAGAAGTCCAATCCTGCAAGCAGTGCGGAGTAACTGTTTGCACCCTGAGCGAGATTTATTGTTGTATTATAGTATTTTGCGTTTGGAATGGGTTTTATATCCTAGCTATTGGTAGTCACAAGCTGATGACGGGTTACAATCCAGAAAGCCGGATCCCTGTGCATTACGTAAGGCTGGAGATAGGAACGATGATGTCCCTTCGCAAATACTAATCGGACACAGTGTGTCGTTAGCTACTTGGAGGAGATGTCATCCTCGGACTATAAACAACAGTAGCTATATATATATAATATAATATAGGATAAAATCTTTATAAGAATTTATCAGGTAGTCAGCGTGAAAAAACCCCATAAGGAAAAAAACCCATCGTTTT
>NC_068995.1:48348262-48351313 GCF_001194135.2 Octopus bimaculoides | reverse complement strand
TATATATATATATATATATATATATATATATATATATGAGGCCACCTCTGCTGACCCACCAACGAGAGGGTGTTAGGATTCTGGGTCGAAATATCCGATGAACGTTGGATACCGTCTGACGACATCAGTTCCTCCTGGCCCAAGGAGAAAGCACCTACATATAAGTGTTATTAACATGCGTGTATGTGTGTGTGTGTGTGTGTATACACACACACCTATATATATATAGGTATATGTACCTATGTACAGTATATACATGTATTTATATGCATATATGTTTCTATATGTGTTCACTGGCGTAAGCACACATGCACAAACTTACACGTAAAGACACTCATTATTTGCTTCTGTACACATGAGCCTTGGCCCATATTGAAATTAATTTAACCACTGAACTTTTCTCTTTAGGCTAATTTCTTTTTGTAATCCAGAAATATTTTAAAAGTAATCAGTTAGCTTTGTAATGAATTCATAATTAAGGTTTGAAATTAATATGAGAAAGAAAACCTTCATAACCTGAATTAAATCGGTGTCCGCAGAATGTTTTCATGTGGTTGCCTGATTTGCTGCAAATCGCTGCCAGTTTTGTTTTTCAAATTACCCTCAACTTTTGCTAAATTAGCCATCAAGTGCTGTACTCCACAATCACTCAACTACGGTAGTAGGTGAATAATTTTCTTATGGCATCAATTTACTCACTCACAGCTTCATTCAGAGCTTGTTGCTAATTCAGTTCTTAATCAAATGGAAAACCTTTAACATTTTTCAAGTCAACTGGTCTCTACTTATATTTTGGCATGAAAGATTGAGATTTGATCCGGTAGAAACAAGTCTACATCAAAATTTGTAGTGACTTTGTAGGACAGTAAGTAACGCCACCAATCAAATTTAGATTGGAATCACTTTTTTAGTTTAAAAGCAAAATATATATATATCTTAGCTTCAATGATAGAAGAAAGCGTGAAGAATGTCATAGTTTTGATCCTATGCAACAAAAATCTATATCAGAAAAGTTGTAAGGTAAAATAAAGTAAGACAAAAACTTGGATAAGTATAATTAACCTTTCTTTATTTAAAAAAAACAAACTATATTTTAATTAATCTTAAAAGATAGAGCTCAATTCGAGGAATTTCATGATATCAATCTCATGCAATGAAGTTTTAAAAGAAAAGAAGTTATGAGTGTTTGTTTCTCAAATTTGAAGGTGATAATGTAGAAGTATACTTTTTTATGAATATAGTTCTAGGGGTCTTTTAATATATGTCACCGGCATCATTGAGGTAAGGAAACAATTATGAACGACTCTGCTAATTGACACATTTGACACGTTATTAATTAGCATAATAGCATTCTCTGGAAAAAAAAAAACATGGACTACATGGAAAGATGCGAGCAAGAGAAATAACATTCTTAAGGTTATAAATCTGGAAAAATACAGGACAAGTTATTACACATTGAAAAGTTCAGGACAAGTTATTACATCTGGTAATGTACGGAACAAGAACATTTTTGCTTAAAATATTGCAGCTAAGGATAGAATTTGAATATTAAAAATTATTCGATTTTAATATATAAAGTAAAATTATAATTTACATAAGATCTAGTGTATTATTAGAAAATGGTCATAGTCGTTTCGGAATTTGAAACCGTTGAAAGGCAGCAAAAACAAACTTTCAGAGAAGAAGCCTTAAAAGTGGTCCTTGTTTATTGAAGAATGTAGTAGAGATATAATTACCTTTGGAATTCAGAAGTTGCTCCGTACCTCAAATATTATTGTTTTATTGCTTAAAGAAATCTCAGTTAAATTTTTAATCTTTTCAAAATTACAACCTGGAGATGGCAGCAAATCAACGGCTGCAACATCCTAGCGATGATGATAAAGTGCTATCGTCAAAGATCAATCACTGATTTCTAAATTTTCTATCTCTAAACAGGAATATTGTCAATGGTTTCTCTACAGGTTATCTCTTCATCATTTCGAAGCATTTACTAATAATACACTGGTGGCAGTAGAAACGAAAAGCTGGAAAAATGTTAATGGACGAAAGGCAGCGATTTACTTGCATAATTGTAATGTGTGTGTATATATATATATATATATATATATATATTCTACGAAAATTATTATTACGCAATACTTGAATATTTGGAGAAACACCAGTCAGCTCTTCTGGTCAATGACGCGATCTTCACAATTCATTTACACGATGAATCATAAATCGGACAAACATTTGACAAATAAAATTTTGCCTGGGAAACAATGCATTGTGAATTGGGTCAGCAAGACCTTGTGCTATTTGGACAAAGCGACTCAAAAGTACTGTGAAATTGTAGGTAAAAGAATATCGAACGCCTTAGACAAAGTCTGTCTTGTAAATTTTACACTGAAGAAGGATTCTGTCAGAAAAGTTGGATATTTCACTCCTCACGGCGATTTCATCCATCGTACTCTTTCGGTCTCATTGCCCACTTTTTATCAAAATTATATATATATATATATATATATATATACACATACATATATATATACACACATTCACACTGCTTTGAAAATTATCCCGAATTGAAACAGACATTTCGGGCGTTTATCCATGACAAACATTATACAAAATGACTGCAATATCAAGGCTTATGAACAAATGTCGCTTGTCACCTGTAATTACCTCGCCTCTGTATTCATAATATTTCATGCCTTACTTTCGAGTTTACATAACATGCACAGACTAATTAACTATATAATAGGTAATTAATTAGTTATAATTTGGTGCAACACATGACCTAGAGATAGGAGCGATGGTGAACCAACATTACAAATGTACAAACAATCAGAATCCAGTTTTTATTTTGCTTTGTTCTCTGTGATGAAGTAATAACTTTATGACTTCAGGCTTATTTTGATTTAGGTAAGCACACCAATACACATGTACACGCATAAATATATACACGCATAAATATATACATATGCATCCAACTCCCTTCCTTCTTTTCATTCCTTCCTTCTTTCTTCCTTTCGTTATTTATTTATTTATTTATTTTCCACCTCTCTCTCT
>NC_068995.1:48345777-48348063 GCF_001194135.2 Octopus bimaculoides | reverse complement strand
ATATATATATATATATATATATATATATACACATAAATACATACATACATATATGTATTGTTTTATTCTTTTATTTGTTTCAGTCATTTGACTGCGGCCATGCTGGACGACCAGCTGAGTGAACTGGAGTAGCGTGAAATAAAGTGTCTTGCCCAGGACACAATGCACCGCCAGGAATTGAACTCACGACCTTGTGATTGTGAGCCGAATATCCTAACCACTAAGCCATGCTCTTTCGCTACCCGGGAGATAATTCTCGAAAGAAATCAGGGTGATGGTTTGACAGGACTCTACATTGAGAATTACATGTACAATGCACGATGATATTCTTCACAGTTTCCCTTTGCATGATTTCACTCACGCGGGATAGGCCAAAGAAAGGCCATAAAAAGTCATATTCGCCGAAGATACCACGCTGTGGGATCGAACGTCTGACACCAATATAGCACTGCGAACTTACAACCATTCCGTTATACTGTGACGACAGCAAGAAAGTACACAAGCAGAAGCAAAATAGTGGCGTCAATCATTGTACGCATTTTGTAAAAATAAGCATTCCGTTCTATAATGCAACATCGGTCTCAGCGCTCTTGTTACGTTCTCTTTTCACAGGTCTTGTGGCTTTCACAATGAAATGAGATTGCTTGACCTAAGTGCATCACATCCCCTTGAAGAAAGGCGCCCTAGGAGTGGAGACTCCAAAACCCTTTTACAATGTAGCGTACATGAGAAAGAGAGAGAAAGAGGGAGAGGAAAGGAGACAAAGAGTGACAACGAGAGAGGGGGTAACTAGCCTAGTATTCGAGCGATGCTAAAATATCGACGCTCCCGGTAAAATGGAATTCAATGGTGGCTTCAGCAATCTTTGACACAAAACGCAAACCTTTGAAACGCTGTACTGTAAGGCATTTGTTGTTGAATGTTCATTCAGCCCATCGATTATTGAAATTATATGATGGAGGAACAAACTGGCAGAATCGTCAGAGTATCAGAAATGCTTTGTATTGTTTGTTTCAATAATTTTATGTCCCGTCGGTGGCGAATTTTGCTTTCAAACTTTTGAGTTCAATAAAATGATAGACTAAGTACTCGAAGCAATAGTATCGATTAATCCCATAACCTCAAAATTTTTCGGAGGAACAAACTGGCAGAATCAAAATTTTTCGGCCTTGTAACTAAATCAAAAACAATTATATAATGAAGAGAAAAAGAAAGAGGAGAGAGAAGGAGAGAGAGAGAGAGAGAGAGAGAGAGAAAGAGAGAGAGAGAGAGAGAGAGAGAGAGAGAGAGAGAGAGAGAGAGTAGCTGATGCAATTGGTAGTGCGTTGGAAAGTGCCTTGATGTATTTCATTCGGCTCTTAACGCACTTTGTTCAAATTTCAACAGTGAGAAACTAGCATTGCAATTTTTTGGTTTCGATAAAATATCGCTAATGATATCAATGGAGTCGACGCCATGAGTTAACCGCCTAAACTAAATTCCAGGACTTGTACATAGTCTAGAAACAATTTTGCCATAAAGATGATAGAAGGCGTAGTTAATTCATTATTTAACTAAGGTTTTATTTTAATTAACATGTGTACTGTTATATGGAGTAATTTGATTACAATTGAATTTATTTATAATAACATTTAAATTATAATGCATTGTACAATTGAATAGTTAGCAAGTTAACAAGTTTTTATAATTACTTCTATTAATACTGGTATAGTGAACTGCAGTCTGCAGCAAAGTACATTAGTATTAATATCATCATCACCTGGTATATTAATATTAATATAGTTAACATAAGGAACGGTAATGTATTTGAATTAGCAGATATTTTGCAATAACGATTAAAGCTGAAGTACAGTGGCTATGTAATAGTTATGCAGCAGTTGCTAAATGGTCCGATCGTGCCCAAATTACACGACATTAGAAAGCAGTTCAATGGTCGCTGAAACGGAAAGATATGTATATATACATGCATACATACATAAATACATACATATACAAACACGTATATAAGTGTGTGCGCGTACCAACCACATGATAGATCGTTGACCAAAGTCCATCCAATTTTTTGTCTCCGTGTTTTTCTCCTTGTTTTCTCCGTATTCTTTCTGTTGAAGAGCGTAGCTCGAAACGTTAAAGACTTTCTGTATTCCCGAGCGTCAAACTAATATATTCCTTTTGTTGTTTACACCACCTGTCCTCGTCTGTTGTTTTTTTCGTACATTCTCCCATATATATATATATATATATATATATATAAGTATATAAAAGGAATTGTACATGTATATACAT
>NC_068995.1:48342883-48345046 GCF_001194135.2 Octopus bimaculoides | reverse complement strand
TAGACAGACAGACATATAGACCGATAGATAGATAGATAGATAGATAGATAGATAGATAGATAGATAGATAGATAGATAGATAGTGAGAGAGAGTGAGAGAGAGAGAGATTGATAGGCAGACAGACAGATTAATAACTGTATAGAAATATAGATTGACAGAGCAGTCAAGCAACTTCATCGTATTTACCACCTGAAAGTATAATATCATTTATTAAACGGCGCTATATCCCATTGAACTGTACTAATTAGTCTGTTAAACGCTGTAAATTCTATAAACTTAACATATCATTGTTTATGGCTACGTATTTGTCTGTTATTGCTTTCTAATTGACGCCTCATTAGTTAACTAAATCTAATCAATTAAGTCTAATTAGCAAGATAGAGAGAGAAATCTATCGATCTCCATTACACAAGTGGTGGTGTAATCTGTGCAGTGTTGGTATTGACGGGGACTATCGTTTATCTTTTAATAGATTGATCGAATACGATAAATAGAACGGCGGTTAGCTTATTTTGAGTGGAGCAATAAGCATGCTGTGTTATAATAGAGAGAGCACGAACGTCGATGGGGGGTGCACGATGACAGTGATGTTGGTGGTTACGGTGGAGGTGGCAGTGGTGTTGGTGTTGGTGTTCATGTTTGGGTTGGTGCGCCAATTGTCTGTAAATTCGAGATTCGATTTCCATGGTGTGTGTGGGGAATAAACACAACTTTCTCTGTAAGTATGCAAACGAATCTACAAATGTATGCACACACAGGTATATACACATATAAATACAGCCATCTATCCAGGCGTGACTGTGTAGTAAGAAGCTTGCTTTCCAATCACATGGTTACGGGTACAGTCTCACTTTCTTCTACTATAGCCACAGGCTGACCAAAGCCATGTGGGTGGATTTGGTAGATGGGAATTAAAAGAAGGTCGTCGTAGACACACACACGTATACAATGTCCGCCTACCATCGCTTGACAACCGATGTGGGCGTGTGTGTTTATGCATCAGTAATCTAACGGTTTGGCAAAACTGACCGATAAGTACTGGGCTTAGGAACAATAAGTCCAGGGGTAAATTTGTTCGACTAAAACGCCATAAGATGGTGCTCCAGCGTGGTTGCACTCAGATGACTGAAACAAGTAAAAGAATAATAGAATATATATATATATACACAGACAGACATGTGTAGGAATAAGAAACTAGTTCGTTATTTTGACGCTTGAGAAAAACGAAAAAGTCTTCTTGACGTTTCGAGCCTACGCTTTTCGAGAGAAAGAAATGAGAGAAAACGAAAGAATGGAGAAAGAGAAAAGAACATGTCTGGTATATATGTATATATATATATTTAAATGAAATATTCAAACACTGAGATTTGAAGTTAGATGTCACTACTGTTCATATCATCTGTGGATAAATTCAAAATTTGATGATATCACCAGTAGTAGCATTGGTGGAACGCAGTTATGATAGCTTTATCGAGCTATGAAATATCGTTATGATGCTTAATGAGCAACTACCTGCTAGAAATAAGAGCCAAGTCTTAAATAATCTACCGTAGCGCACCAATATAACAGATAAAAACAGTATGCGAGGAAAACAGACCGAATTAAAACATTTAACAGCACAAATAAAAATATTATGCAATTACGGATATCCATGTATGTATGTATATATGTATGTATACAAACACATATATATACATGCATATTTATATACGCGTATATGTGTTGGAGTGTTTACAAATGTCTGTATATCATGTTTGTCTTTGCTTTTGTCTATGTATCTGTTCTCCGTCATCGCTTGATGACGGATATCGTTAAATTTACTTAGTGGTTCGCAATAGAAAGTTACAGAATAAATAAAGGACTTACAAATAAGTAGGGAGGTCGATTTGTTCGACCTTTTAAGATGATGCTTCAGGATGGTCGCCATCGAATGACGGAAAGAAAGAATAACAAAATATATATGTAGTTAGATACGTACATTCGACATTGAATCTTACATATATACATAATAGAAATATACATTCACAGCTGCATGTTAATGCCACGATACAAATGTATAGTTTACCAGAAAACCACATCTATAAACACTCTCATACGAGCACACTATCATTGTATACATCGGGCGACACATGCCTACGTACATAAATACATATATATGCATA
>NC_068995.1:48341242-48342328 GCF_001194135.2 Octopus bimaculoides | reverse complement strand
TATATATATATATATATATATATATATATATATATATATATATATATATATATATTTACATGCATACATACATAATGATAGGGAAATAAAAGTTTGATATGTGTGTTGTGTACATGCCATTCAAAAGACCTCCGTCAACGACTATACGCCGCCATTGTAGATTTTAGCATCATAGCATGCAATATTCTCTATTCACGGTTGCACCATTTACCATTTACCATTTACCATTTAAGCATTGAACATTCACCATTGAACATGGGGACAGCCTGGGAGCAAACGAACGACTGTTTGAATATATTACAAACACTGGCTTGAATCCAACGTGTTTTATATATAAAGCGATATGGCTAGATTTAAGTTTTGCATAAAAGCTATGTATTCAAGGCCAGTTTCCAGTCGAACAGCTTCGAATGCGGAAAGGCTTATTAGGTTAAATGAAGTCAAAACATTCTTCCAATTTGATTATTCATAAAACTTCAGTAAATTTTGTCCACACAGCATTTTACCTTCTTTTTTTTTTTTATATTTTCCTTTTCTTTCTGTTTTTTTCTTCCCTCCCTATTTAATGTGTATACAGCAAACTATAGACTTTCTGATCTAGTTGATGCTTGTGAGGTTGTTTGCCCTTTCAGTTTATCTCTCTCTCTATATATATTTCTATATTTTTCAGGTTTGACGAAGTGTACATATGTGTGTGTACGTTTGAGTGTATGTGCGTGTGTATGTAGGCGAGAATGTAAGTATATGTTTCGGCGTGGAGCATCAAACGCTGTTTGCTTATTGTTGTTGTTAAGTCCGCCATCATTATTTGTGTTGTTGTTGTTGTTGTTGCTGTTGTTATTGTCGCTCTTGATGTTTGTTAGTGCTGTTGCTGCGCAAAGTTAAGTATTTAACCTGTATGGTATGGCCCTTTCGGTCATCATATTTCTGTTGTTATTGATCTAGGTGTTGATAGCGGCAATGCAGTTACTGCTGCTGCTGCTGCTGCTGCTACTGCTGCTGCTGCTGGACGATGCAGGTTGTGTGTATGTGGGAGTGTGTGGATGTGTGTATGTGTCTGTATGATTGTGTTGTTTTCTGTGATAT
>NC_068995.1:48339162-48340609 GCF_001194135.2 Octopus bimaculoides | reverse complement strand
CTTTCTTTCTTTCTTTCTTTCTTTCTTTCTTTCTTTCTTTCTTTCTTTCTTCCTTCCTTCCTTCCTTCCTTCCTTCCTTCCTTCCTTCCTTCCTTCTTTCTGTCTTTCTTTCTGTCTTTCTTTCTTTCTTTCTTTCGTCCTATATTTCCTTCGTTCTTTCTTTTTTCCTTTCTTATTCTCTTTCTCTGTTTCTTCCTTTCACGAACACACTCATACACATACATGCATATACACATACACAACGAATTTGTCTATCTATCTATCTATCTATCTATCTATCTATCTATCTATCTATCTATCTATCTATCTATCTATCCATTCACCTTTCTCTCTCTCTCTCTCTCTCTTTCCCTCTCCATCAAACAATATTTCAATTTAGCTTCTATTAATTAATAACTATTTCACTCTCTCACCTTCTACCAGCATGCGTATGTGTTTGTATGCATATACATGTATGTATGTATATATGTATGTATATATATCAATATATATATATATATATGCGTGTGTTTGTTTTTTTATATATATATATATACACATACATACATATATATCTTACTGAAAGCCTATTTGATGCAAACTTAGCTAAACGGTAATGCAGATTTAAATATGCGGAAAGAGGAAATATTACTTGTGGATATCTGCTGAAACGTTCTTTATTACTTTTCTTTCTTTCTTTCGATACAGTTCTTTTTACTTAACCAGTAAGTAGCAAAGACAACTCCACACATGTTTCTGGTTCGTTAAACTCCATCATTGCACATGTGTAACTTCTGAGAACTAGCTGAAGTCGAACTTGTTATGAAGGCATGTGTGCTTGTGTTTGTGTGTTTGTGTGTGTGTGTATTTACGGAAGATTGATCACACATCATAGACTACATGAAGTTATTATTCTTCCATATTTCTAAACCTGTTATAGAGACAAACTAGCGATACTGCATTTAGTGATTTCAGCTACTGCACTCCAGCCATATAAGGTCATAACATCTAAAGGATACTAGTCGACCATGTCGGCAATGATACATCTGCTAATCTGGCTTCGGTTAAGAGAATAAAAATTGTAACTCGACGAACAGTTTCGCAGTTGTGTACAGATACACAGTATGCGCAATATGGCAGAATATTTCAAAAGTTCGTTCTACAACAATTAGCTTTCGGTTTCGATCTCAAAACGTAACATCTTCAGCAAACATCATTCTCCGTTGCTTCGGTCCGTCTGGTACCTTGTAAGCGAAAATGGGTAGATGGAAACTAGTGGGTTGTTTGTTGCCGTACGTCTGTCGGAGAACTGAAGTAATGGTTCAAATGACTGTTGAATACTCAACCAATTAGACGTTAAACCAGAAACAGGTAATTCACTTGATCGAACGACGGAGATTCGCTAGCACCGCCGTCACCACCACGACCAACGTATGCATGTATATATATATATATATATATATATATA
>NC_068995.1:48337531-48338925 GCF_001194135.2 Octopus bimaculoides | reverse complement strand
AGAAAGTTGAAGAATTGATTTTAAATTCTCAATCGCAGAATAATGCTAATAATATAGCCTGAACAGGATAAACTACTCCTATTTTGCAGAAAAAAGTGTAGGTCGTTAGCTGTGTCTGTTTGTCTCCAAACATCGCTTGAAAACCGTTGCTGGTGTGTTTACGTCCCTGTAACTTAGCTGTTCGGCAAAAGAGACGGATAGAATGAGTACTAAGCTTACAAAGAATACGTCCTGGTGTCAACGATATGCTCGACAAAAGGCGGTGCTCCAGCATGGCCGCAGTCAAATGACTGAAACAAATACAAAAAATAAAAAAAAAGAATAAATAAATAAACTAAAAGCAAGCAAAAAGAACAGAAAGAAAATAAAAATAAATCACACATAATATTTGTAAGGAAATGTTATCCTTGCATCAATGTATACTTGAGGCGCCACTGAACAAAGGTTTATCTCAGGTATGCATAAGAAAAAAAAAAAAAAAAGCGATCTATATTCTGTCACGTATTCTTTCAAAAACTCAATCTATTTACTGTGAGAAGCTGAGACAGCATTCTCCCATAGGGTAATTAGCATAAACTATTCATTGTCCTGGGAAGAATCAACACAATATTAACGTATAACTGATGAAGCATTATTTGGTATTTGTTTCTATAATGATTGCGTCAAAATATTACGGAGTACCCGCAATTCTGCACCAGCATTGCAATTATTGATCGAGTTTCTATAGCCAACCAGTTTAATATTAATAATGCTTGCATGTCCTAACGTCAGGTGTACGAAAACTAGGCCCATGATCTGTAACGGTCTTGTGTCATGTTACTACTACTAGTAAAATAAATTAAACAAACATATATTCGTTGCCTTCTTAATTGGGAGAATAAGAGTTGTCCTATATTTTACGAGAATAACCAATGCTTTAACAGCGGCATTACGTCACGTGGCTGTTCGCATAGTAAAACAAAATGGAACATAACGCAAACACTTTTATACAAACATCGCTGCATAATATGCATACACACACTTATATGTATTTCTCTATCTGTCTGTCTGTCAGTCTTTCACTCTCTTTCATTGTGTGTGAGTGTATATGTATATATATATATATATATATATATATATATATATATATATATATATATATATATACGACGGGATTCTTTCAGTTTCCGTCTACCAAATACACTGACAAGGCTTTGGTCGGCCCGAGGCTATAGTAGAAGATACCTAAGGAACTGAGCCCGGAACCATGTGGCTGAGAAGCAACCTTCTTACCACACACCCACTCTATATATACATATACACACACTCACAAACACACACACATACACACACACACACACACACTCAAATATGCATATATATGTATCTTTCTATCTATCTATCTATCTATCTAT
>NC_068995.1:48335879-48336524 GCF_001194135.2 Octopus bimaculoides | reverse complement strand
GTGTTTGTGAGCGTGCGTAGGTGTGTGTGAGTGTGTGTGTATGTGTGTGTGTGTGTGTGTGTTCCGACGGCGTCAGTTTTTAACTTATTGTTATGCAGTATCTCTTTTCGTACATATTTTAAATACACAACTAACACAAAAACAACAAAATCAGTAAAAATAAAGAGTAAACAATATAACAAATATACAATAACAACAGCAATGATTACAATAAGAACATAAGATCAAATGAACAAGATTGTGTCCTTCGTTGTCTTGTCTGACACGGCCTTTAAGAAGGTTCTCGCTGGATGTAATGGACGCAAGTAATGGCGAGGATTCACGACGCCATGTCATGAGAAAGAGTGACTTGTTAGAATAAACTGCCTCTTTGTTTAGTGCAGCACTCCCTGTACGGACACGATTGTGTATGATAAATGCACTAAATATGCATTATGCATGTCTACTGGTACACACACACACACACACACACACACACACACACACATTTTTATGTTCAAATGTGAGCATATCTATCTATCTATCTATCTATCTATATATCAATCTATCTATATATCTATCTATCTATCTATCTATCTATCTATCTATCTATCTATCTATCTATCTATATATATATCTATCTATCTATCTATCTATATATATATA
>NC_068995.1:48334071-48335248 GCF_001194135.2 Octopus bimaculoides | reverse complement strand
GAGAGAGAGAGAGAGAGAGAGAGAGAGAGAGAGATAGAGAGAGGGAGAAGGAGTAATTACAAATTACCTTTTATCGCTTATTATTTCTGTATTTTTTTTTTTTACATTTGTTACATATTTGTTTATATACCTTTTGTCGGTAACGTACACTAAGGTACAGTTTATTTACGTAATGGTATTGAAGCGCTCAGGATCAAAGCATTGCCTAGAAAGAAACTTTACTTTATAGTATAAAGCATAAACCCTCATTTACATGTATCTTGTGTAACTATTTATATTGCGATCGCTTTAATTCCATATCACTTCGATAATTTTCTAAATGTCTATCTGTCTGAATTCTCCATTACTCTCTCTGTTCTGTCTGCACGTGAGAACGCTCGTCTATCTATCTATCTATCTATCTATCTATCTATCTATCTATCTATCTATCTATCTATCTATCTATCTATCTATCTATCTATGTCCGCAGACGCCATGATAGATCGCTGACCAAACCATTCAATTTTTTTTCTCAGTCGAGTAAACTAGTGTTCTCTGCTACGGTCACTACGTAATGCAAAACTAACAGCGGAGCTTAAAACAGTCCAACGACGCTACATTAAAAAGACCGAAACAGTGCAGTAGATGAGCCTCAGGGAGAGGGTAAGATAACTGCGACTTTACTCCCTCGAAAGAAGGCGCGACTGATATGTTAGAATCCACATATGGAAAACACCAGAAGAGCTAATAACTAATTTCGGCATTGAATGTTATACAACTTCTAGATCTTGACGCCATTGTATTGTACCAAGGGTGCTATCTACTCCATCTAAATTAAGGATTAGGTTACTGTAATAGCCTAGTATTAAAAGTCCGATCGCTCTTCAATGCCCAATTACAAAAATTAAGAAATCGACATAATGTGGACGTAGCTATCCTCAAATAGGAACTAGACATGCTCCCCTCCACAATATTGGATGAACCAACAGCCCGGCATGGAATACATACGAGGGCAGCAAAATCAAACTCCCTAATACACCGGATGGGCCAACAGCTGGGACAAAGGCACTTACAGGGGTGGTGGGGTGAACCCCTTCCCCAGCTTGAGGGTATCAGCAAAACCACGGCGCTGCTCCAGCATGACCGCAGCTGCATGACTGAAACGGATAAAAGAATATAATATGAATGTGGATATATA
>NC_068995.1:48330904-48333617 GCF_001194135.2 Octopus bimaculoides | reverse complement strand
CAAAACTCTTGATTGGACCATGTCAGGTGGGGGAGAAGAGCCATGCTAGGAACGTGAAAACACGGTGGTGCACCAGCATGACCGCAGCCACTTGGCTGAAACATAAATAAATAAATAAAAAAAAAAATATATATATATACACACAGACGTATATATAGATTGTGTGTGTCACGAGGTTTCAAGTAAAACATACAACATAATATACGATAGCGCGATAATTACCGTCAACACATATTAAAATGACCAGGTAAGTTACCTGCACATAATTTGCATTCGCCGCGTCGGAGGGTTTAATGTTAGCAATGGATTACATTTATTTATGGGGAGTTGTCGTGGCGTCACCGTATCAAAGCGTGCATGAAACTCTGATTACACTATTTACGTAACCGTCCGGTTTGATGAATTATAGCAAGTCTTTTTACAAACTCGTCTAGACACTAGATGTACCGTCTTACATTTCATACAAAGTTGTTTGTTTTCCTTATTTTCATTATAACGAAACGTTTTAACATTTCCACATAAGTACTCTTGACTTTGTAATATATAATGAATGCGTCGTCAATTACTTTTTTTATATTTTGTATAATACATTTTATATTATGGTAAAACATATATTAATTTCAGAACATTTGTATATGTATAGACATATGTAGGCACTATCATACATCTTTATATGAGCAGTTGTATGAATATGTTTACATATGTACATTCATATACACACACAGACACACACATGTGTGTATGTGTCTGTGTATGGGTATATGTACATATAGGCGCAAGAGTGGCTGTGTGGTAAGAAGCTTGTTTCCAAACCACGTGATTCTGGGTTCAGTTTCACTGCATGACACCTTGAGCAAGTGTGTTCTATAGCCTCAGGCCAACCAAAGTCTTGTGAGTGGATTTGGTAGACTGAAACTGAAAGAAGCCCGTCGTATGTGTGTGTGTTTGTGTGTCTGTGTTTGTCCCCCCACCATCGATTGACAACCAATGTTGATGTGTTTATGTCCTCTTAACCAGCGGTTCAACAAAAAAGACCGATTGAATAAGTACTTGGCATATAAAGAATAAATCCTCGGGTTGATTTGTTTGACTACAGGCGGTGCTCCAGCATAGCTGAAATCAACTCATTGAAATAAATAAAAGGATGAAAGAGAATGTATATATGTTGTGGTACTCTGATCGCCAGAGATTAGACTCGATTCACTAACTGTGTGGCACGATATGTTCTTGAGCAAAACATTTCATGGCTGGGTGCGGGAAGAATATTGTGGTGCTCGGCTAGCCAGTGGACTGCAGTTATTTGGAAGCTAAAACAGTCCAATGCTCTCTAAATTTGGATGGCTCGAAAATATAAGGGAATATCTCGTACACTTTTAACGGCGAAATGAGGCCCCCATACTCCCCTAGCTGTAGTCTGAAACAATCTCTTTCTGGCTCGTAAAGTTTCTTACAATTTGAACTCAAAACATCCAGACGGAGGAAGTGTCGCTAAGAATTTTGTCCGGCATGCTTAACGATTCTTATTTCATTATTGCCCACAAGGGGCTAAATATGGAGGGGACAAACAAGGACAGACAAAGGGATTAAGTCGATTACATCGACCCCAGTGCGTAACTGGTACTTATTTAATCGACCCCGAAAGGATGAAAGGCAAAGTCGATCTCGGCGGAATTTGAACTCAGAACGTAACGCCCGGCGTGTTAACGATTCTGCTAGCTCTTTTATGCAAATGCACTTTTAGAATTCCTTTCTAATAATTCTTCACTTTCAATGTATAGCTATGCGTTGGTCATGACAAAATCAATGCCGAAGGACGTGTATTTGACAAATATGATTTCAGCGAAGTGAGGAATTATAGCAAAAACGAATTTTAAAAGTGCATTTGCTTAACCAATATATATTTATTGAATTTTTAAAAGAAACTTAAGAAGGAATAAAATTTGTAAATATAGAAAAAGAATAGACAAAACAGTATCGTTTGCTATCATATAACACAACAGTAGTTGCGGATTTGAGAACGTTCGATATGAACGAAAATAAGTTGTAGACATTTATATTATTTTGTTGCATCTTACGCTTGTTTTATGTTTTCTCCGAGTATTTTGTGATCTAAGTTCTGGACTAAGGCATATTCTTGTTGGTAATGATGTTGTTGCTCTACTACTACTACTACTACTACTACTACTACTACTACTACTACTACTACTACTACTACTACTACTACTACTACTACTACTATTATTATTATTATTATTATTAGGGTGTCTTTTCCTGCATTCTATGGTAACACGGCTTAGAGAATTAATGACGAAATCAAAATGGAGCAAATATATTTATAACAAGAAATACGGGAGCATACACACCAACGAGGCGTTATATTAAACCGCATCGATATAAATCGCTAAAGCTGCTTAAGATAGAGGTTCTTACACAAATATAGTTCGTGCTAACTGATTGTTTTCTCAACGCAATAATCCTTCCTAGAATAAACAGGCAGTCATAAAACCATTGAGTATTTTGGTACCAGATTGCGAAGATTAACTCTCCAGGCATTTAAGAACAGATATTGGCTGTATCTATATATACATACTTATAAATACGTGTGCATGCATCTATCTATCTATCTATCTATCTATCTATCTATCTATCTATCTATCTATCTATCTATCTATCTATATATCTATCTATCTATCTATCTATATATATATATATA
>NC_068995.1:48329386-48330202 GCF_001194135.2 Octopus bimaculoides | reverse complement strand
TATATATATACACACAAATATTTATACACACACACACACACACACACACACACACACACACACACACATATATATATATATATACACAGACAGTTAAATATATATATATATACACACAGACATTTTAATATATATATAAATATATACATACACGTATATATGTATACATACATACATATACGCACACACACATAGACATATATGCTTGCATATATATTTATATGCATATGTGTACGTGTATGTGCATTTGCATTAACATATATAAATAATCCATATATGTTTGTGTGCATATTTACTCACATATGTGTCTATGTGTATACTAGACAGAATGAAATGTGGATTGATATGGATATGTGTATTTATAAACACAGATATGTTTTCATAAGACAAAATTGAAAATATATATACAAATCAGTTAAGCAGATTTTCGGTTAGCTATGATAAGCAGTAGATCGATTTGAATAACACTGTACGTGGCTGAGTATTTCATAGATAATTTTTCTCTTAACGTTATCCCTCAGCATATCACAAACTATATGAAAGAGGGTTTGAGAGGCAAACATTCCATTGACGAGGAAGTGAAAAGTGTAGTGAAGAAGTGGCTCAAAGAACAGCCAAGAGAATTTTATGTGACAGGTATACATGCTCTCATTCGATGGTGAGACATTGCTATACAGAGAAACTGTGACTATGTTGAGAAGTAGGGATGTGATCCACAGAGGACCAACTTTATTTTGATGTACGATACATGTTCCTATGTTGGTAATTATGGCCTTACTTTTTGACTCATTCTCGTATATATATATATATATATAT
>NC_068995.1:48326725-48328741 GCF_001194135.2 Octopus bimaculoides | reverse complement strand
ATATGCACCCACATGTATCTATATTTAAAGCAATACGTACATATGAAGCAGCCGCTGTATATTTTCTTTTTTATATTTTTTATGCATAATTATAAAATAGGATGATTAGAGAGTGCACTGCTTTAAAAATTAAATCCCTATCAAATACTCGTAAATTATCCCATTTAAATCATAGCCATCTGTTTCGTAATATAATTGAGCATAAATTATTGAATGAATAATAAATTATAAAACTACAAAAGCTTAAGGTAATTACGTAAATATTTGTAATAGAAATCGGGAGATACTTTAAAAACATTGTGTATGCATGCACTATTTCGGGCAAATAATATTGTAGTTAATTACCCATTAACCAATGTCATTAATGTGCAAAAAAATTTACGACTGCAAATTCACAGATCTAAGATATCAGAAATAATACTTTTCAGGTACTTACTGCGTTCATAAAATAAAGACTAATGATGACAGTGCGAAAGCTGAAGAGACTGTGGCGATCTAAGACAACATTTATGGGATTGTTAATTATTGCGCTTGGCACAAAACCCGAAATGCTACCTGAAAGCTTCAAAGACATTGGAATTGAAACATACAGAAAAGTGCCATCCAATATTCTGTAAGAATCCAAAGAAAAATTCTTGATTTGAGAAAATTTGTTTTTTCAGCTTTCAGCAAAACTCGTGATGACATTCTTGCTAATTAGATTAGCATGTTGAACTAAAAGGATCATGGGTCCTTCCCGATCCATAAGGCCAGTTTTCCCTATTATGCGGTATATATATTAAGAACCGGAAGCTGGTCAGTTAGAGTGGGCTTACATTTTTTTTTTGCCAGTTGAGTAGACTTGAGCGACGTGAAATGAAGGAATCGAAACTGCAACCTTACGATTATGAGTGCAACACCATATTAGCAGGTAATGATACTACTACTACTACTACTACTACTAGTGATGATGATGATGATGATGATGATGATGATGATGTTGATGATTTCAAATTTTGGTACAAGGCCAGTAATTTCGCGGGAGGTGTAAGTTGATTACATTGACCCCCCCAGTACTCAACTGGTACTTATTTTATCGACCCTGATAGGATGAAAGGCACAATCGAACACGTCAACATTTGAACTCAGAAAGTGAAAATGGACGAAATGCCGCTAATGTTTCAGCCAGTTCACCACTTGAAATAATAATAATAGTAATAACAATAATAATAATAATAATAATAATAATAATAATAATAATAATAATAATAATAATAATAATAATAATTATAATAATAAATGTGGTCCAGAAGAAAGGGTGGGAGAGGTTTGATCAGTTGCCATGACTAGATCGAAGCAGAGAAAAACAGCTTAGGATGGTATATAAAAAATGTCTAGAAATACCTAGAAATAGCAAAGATTGTAAACATCAACAGATATAACAAGCCAGCGGCGTACATGTAATGTAAAATATGCAGGTTTTACAGAATCAAGGCAGTTGAGAGATGTGATGAACTTCAGTCAATAGTGCCATCACGTCCCCTGTGATTGGCCCATCCACATCGATATAGATATTAATGACAACAAGCTTGACGTCGTCATTAAGGGCTGCAGGGTCACTGGAGTATAATTTACTGATATTACATGAACGTCCGTGAGAAAACACTTCCTGAAAAATCAAAGATAGCTGCAAAGGCGTGGAGATCGAAATTAAGGGCATGTAGAACACGAATATGGTGATAATATATTTGGGGTTATTTAGAGCAATAGGACTTTTGATGTAGGGAACGGAATTGTCACACAACTGTATACTGGGAAACATCAACATCTGTGTAGAGCAGAGGGTCACAGTTGTTGGATTGGCTCAAACACCGCAGAAAGCAATTTCAATAAAGCGATATCTTTGATATCAGAGAAATTGCCTGGAAGAATAGAAACTATAATATTGCAGACATACTGAAATTAAGAGGAGACCTAAAACAATAAAGGTCGAAAATGATATACAAAAATTGTATGGCAGCAAACAATTCATCGATA
>NC_068995.1:48325216-48326708 GCF_001194135.2 Octopus bimaculoides | reverse complement strand
CGAGTGCTTAATATCAACATCAGTTTAGAGTTGGCCCCTAGGTAGGAACTGTTACAAGACGTATCAACAATAAGAAATATCAAAATACATTGAAAGTTTGTAAAAAGATTTTAGGATGCATTGTTTCCATGAATATATTTTATCTACATACGAATTAAGTAATATATCATTGACAAAATTAATGTCACAGGTCTTAGGAATACGTACGTTACAAGTTCTCTCTCTCTCTTCAGTAAGATGATATCGTAGTGAAAATTTTCTATTTCAGCCATAAGTGCGCATTTCTCTTTCCTAATATAAATTTTAAATTGATTTGTCGTTCCTTCCAGTGGAGTTTATAAACGAATAGATATATCGATTGAAGCGAAATTTAAAACGGTTAGCAGGGTAAGAGATATGCATTTTAGTGTAATTTGTGTGCGCATTATATTATACACTTGTCAAGGAGCACGGCTTGGTGGTCAAGGTATTCAACTCACGATTGTAAGCTCATGAGTTCGATTCCTGGAGGTACGTTGTGGCCTTCAGCGAAACGCTTCATTTCAGGCTGCTCTGGTCCACTTAGCTGGCAAAACCGAATTTCTAACTGTAATTCAAAGGACCAGCCCTTGTGACATTCTATGTCATGCTGAAGTTCCCTGAGATCTCCGTTAAAGAGTACGCGTATTCGTGGAGCACCCAACCACTTGCACATTAATTTCACGAGAATTCTGTTCCGTTGATCGGATCAACTGGAGTACGTAGTGTCAGTTAGTTACGTTATACACTTCACCGGGCATTTAAAGCTCGAACGATAGAATAAGTACTAGGCTTACAAGAAAATAAGCCCTCGTGTCGATTTGTTCGACTTGAGGCGGTGCTCCAGCATGGCCGCAGTCAAATGCCTGAAACAAATAAAAGAATAAAAAATATGTTCGAGTCCGAAGTGTTTAATGAAAAAAATCACTGTTAGTAGTGAGCAGCTAAATTGTATGGCGGATTAAACCATCAGATTTTCTGTATTTCGATAATCATCTATTGTTCATGTAAATTTCGGATCTACAATGTTCTCGTATAAGACATGGCCATATGAAAGGTCAAGATGATATTAAAAATTATTAGTAATTTACTGACATGCATGGAGATTACAGCGTTTCTCTGAAACATTTTAAATTAAATTGTTTGTTTTAAACATTTCAGAAGCCGGTTGGGCTGCTTATGTACGTAATTGCGGGTTTCATTAGGAATTTTGAACGTGAGGACGCACGGGTTATGGGATTATAGGTGACATTTATCACAATTATGGATTTATCACTTTGGTTGTAAGAAAACTATAATTATTAAAGCAAATTTGTAATACATTCTTAGGACTAATATAAATATTATGCTATATATATATATATATATATATATATGTGTGTATGTATGTATATATACATATTATACATATATATGTATTTATATATATATATATATACATACATACACACATATGTGTATATATATATATGTA
>NC_068995.1:48320925-48324595 GCF_001194135.2 Octopus bimaculoides | reverse complement strand
ACAGAATCTCAACTGACCCCAAGCAAATGTGAGAGAGGTTAGAGAAAGTTTGATGGACCAGGTAAGAAGAATTGACCTCAAGGTACAACACGGCAAATTGGATTTTACTAAAGTATTAGCGACTAAATGCATTTTGGCTGATAACTAGGGTGTTGCAATTGAATCTAAACCTGACATCTATGTAGTAGTAGAATCTAGAGGATAGGACCAGTTGGGTGGGAGAGGGATTTGGAGAGGTAGCAAATAGATTGATTGATGATAAACAGAGATGGAGGGTGCTTGTGTGAGAGAGACGGCGAGTGGGAGAGTAGGGGAAGTTAGAGAAACGGTAGGTTTGAGAAAGATCGATAGAAATGGGGAGAGAGGAAGATGTCGGGTAATATACAAGAGATGGTGTTTTATGTCTATGCCTATGATGTAGGAGAAAAGTATAAGTGGTAGATACACATAGATAGATCGTGCATGAGAATGTATGAGGTCCAGGAGACAGTAACACACACACACACACACAAGCTCGAGCGCGCACATACGCATACACACACGCACACGTATATATAAATGCTTCATCCACATATGCATGCATGCATGTATGTATTAATCTGTCTATCTAGATATATATATTTCATGTGCATACATGCACGTGTGTGTGTGTATACATGTGTATATGTGTATGTATATATATATGTGTGTGTGTGCGCGTATGTGTATATATTTATATACATACATACATATATGTATATACACATACATACACACACACATATATATATATATATGTATGTGTCAATGTATGTATGCCCTTATATATGTATGCATGAATGTATACATGAATGTATGCATGTATGTATATATGTATGTATACGTGTATGTATCTAGGTATCTATGTATCTGTGTATGTACATAAGCAGTCGATGGGAGATAGCAGGTATATTTAATGTATGGACATCGAAAAAGCGAGTATAAATCGAAACAGAATAGCGAAAGATAGAATGAGTTAGAGAGAGATGGGGGAGAGAGAGAAAGAGAGAGGGTAGATGGAGAGAAAGATGAGAAAGAAGAACAAAGAGAAAGGTGAGAATGAAAATATATTTGTAAAGGAATTTAGAGCTGGCTGCAAAACGTGGATGAAATCACGTAAAGCATTGAAAATAAGGGATCAGAACTCTCTCTCTTTCTCTTTTAGATATGTTCCCTTCATCCTCATATTATATTTCTCCCTTACTCTCTGCTATCTCACTCTGTTTCTATTTTGATTCAGTCACCGAGAGTGAGAGAGGTGGAGGGGAGAGAGAGAGTGAGAAGGGGCGATAATCTGATCAGTGAGAAAGGACATTGTGAAAATGGACAGAGGACATGGCGCTAAACCAAGAAAGGGAAAGCAAATAAAATGAAAGAGAGGATAATCGATGAATGTAGCAAGGTAACAGAGACAGACAATATTAAATAAAGGAAAAAGAGAAAAAAATTAGAGAGAAGGTAGGAAAAGAGAAATGAAAAGTGACAGTACAAAAATACAGAAGTTAAGGCGTGAGAAATATCAAAGGGAGATAATGAATGAATGAATAAGTCATTGTGTGTATACGTGTAGGTAATGTAAGGGTTAAAAAATATATGAAAGTGTATGTTATATGTTGTGCAAATATTATCTGATATAGAACTCGTAACTCGTGACATGGGGGAGAAGGGATAGATTTTTTTTTTTTATCACATCCCAAAACGTTATTTTCGTACTGTATCAACATGGTCAAACCGATACGCTTGTAGCCTATGTTTGTAATACATGTCGTGATCAGGTAGCAGTAGAATGACAAAAATTATATATATATATATATATATAGGAAACACATCGTAGAAGGATAGAATGGATTAAGCGGAGCAAGATGACACGCGTGGATGGAAAGTGTCGCTGAAGAAGTCATAAATGCACGACGAAAGTTTTCCAGACAATGGACATACGATAAAATAAGTTTTATTAGAGAAAAGAAAAAAAAAAACATTATCATTCCGAAACATGACAATATCTGTTTCAACACACGGCTTCAGATCAATAACCTTGCAACACAAATTCTTATATATATGTATATACATACTTATATATATATATATATATGTACTATGAGTTTATTATGGTAGTTTTGATTTTAAGAGTCCCTCCTAGCGTGAGGCATTTATGTATAGTAATGCCCTTAATATAATATAATATATATATATATATATATTTTAGATGTAATGCCACTGCGCAGTGCCCTACGCAATTGTTGTCCTTGAGCCTTGGTTTGTGAGCGAATTTATGGCTCGGAAACTGTATGGAAGACTGTCGTGTGTACACGTATATATATATACGTGTGTGTGTGTGTGTGTGTGTGTGTGTGTGTGTGTGTGTGTGTGGATGTCTGTGTTTTTCTTTGTTCACCACCACCACTGCTTAACAACCGCTGTTCGTTTATTTACATCCCAGTAAGTTAGCAGTTTGAAAAAAGAAAAAAAGAACTAATGCAATAAGTCCCAAACATAAAAAGAACGTACTGATGTTTATTTGTTCGAGTAAATATTTTCCCATACCCAGTGTATCCGTCATCCAATTAATGAAATATGGATGTAAATGAAGAAAAGCAAACAATTTTAGACTCCTTGCCTATTGTATATATTTTTTGGTCTTGGTAGAATCTAACTCATCATCATCAAGAGACCAAGGTGAATGTCCAGTTAGTATGTCCTAACCCTTTGAGCCCGTAATGCCAGTTTACCAGTAGATGGCTTATTTTTCTCTATACCGTAGCACCGCGCTACCGGTGGAGTTCATCAGGAAGTCAGGTATATAGTCAAATAAGGTTCAGGAGGTCAGCGCTCAAAAGGATTAATGCATAATTCCTTGGCTAAGATCAATAAGGTCTTTTTATAATGCAAGAGAATTAATCCTTGATAACGAAGGCCATAAATATAAGCAGAAAACATTGTTGGCGTTGATAATATCTTGCTGTGGAGGACAGAGGGGTCAGTCGTTAACTGAAACCAACCAGTGAGCTATTCACCTACTTCAGATGAACATCTTATTATTAAATGACAAAAAATAGGTCATGTAATTTATATAACAATCATAAAGGTCTACTTCAGGCATATGGGATATGGAACTTCCATATGGTTTGCTTCTCACCATTTCAATTAACTATTCAGTTAAACAGCAGTTCCTTCATATTCCTCGTTCATATTTCCTTTTGTTTTGCAGTTTAGAGAGAAGTTTTAAGCGATTTTCTCCTTCTATTATTCTTCTATAAAACAACAAACAAACAAACAAAAAATCTTCCTTATTCTCTATCTGGAACAGTTCAGTTCATGAAGTGTCCATATGTTATATTTTTTGCTTAGATAATTCCTCATAAAACTTTTTCTTTGTCTTTCCGAAGCTTATATTCTTCACATTGTCCCATTCCTTTTATTCTGCATATTCTTCAAGATTCGCTGTTGAATTCATTACATTTTCCATTGTTTCTTGTCGTTCAGGTTCACCTTGAATTGGATCTCCTCACACTTAACATAGAAACTTCCCATGGATGATGTTGTTCTCTGTTTGTTTTCAAAATGATCATTCATATCGCTGATCACTTTCGGTTCATTTCCCAATAAAATGTATATGTCCTACACGGCGTCTGTCGTCTGTTCAATCGTCAAC
>NC_068995.1:48319810-48320526 GCF_001194135.2 Octopus bimaculoides | reverse complement strand
AGAGAGAGAGAGAGAGAGAGAGAGAGAGAGAGAGAGAGACGTGCACACAAATACACACACATACATACACACACACATACTATTTATACATTTCATTTCCAAAAGCGTGCCATGTGGAGATGTTGTCGAAAACAGTGTCTTCCATGTCCTGTGTTCTAAAAATAAAAAAACAAATTTGTCTTTTGGAAGTACCTGTCGGTACTAGCACATTGAAGTACCTACCGGTACTGGTACCAAACTTTGGTATCGGGAACTATACCAGCCCCCGACTCTATGTCGCAACACTGTTCCGAGGGTTCCAGCTATCCTACCTAGAATAAGAAACATGTAGTGCAATAGCTAAGGATTCAAGTGCACACAGCTATTTAGCAACTTGACAAAATATCCCAGGGATCTTCATGGAGTAGGACGTGGGGTAGATGCTTTCAAGAGAAATCTTGAAATACTGCGTTCCAGATGGAACGATATCAAGGCAGGAAACACGAGAGGGCAGCAGCGTCCAACTCTATCATACACCAAAAGCCAATCACTTAGATCTGACCGTGCGAAGGGGGATTACGATGGCAGAGCTCCAGCATAGCAAGAGCCTTACGGCTGAAACATGTAAGATAGAAAGAATACATACGTATATATATATATATATATATGTTTCAAATTTGAGACTGCGGCCATGCTCGGCACCACCATTTTATATATATGTATATACATACATATAT
>NC_068995.1:48318085-48318759 GCF_001194135.2 Octopus bimaculoides | reverse complement strand
TGCATGCATTTATTTTTATGTATGCTCATTAGGTAATGAAATAATTAATTAATGATGCACTATAAAGGTTTTATTGGATAATAATTTTTAAAAATATGGTTTGCCTATATTTTTAATCTGGTTGATAAAACTAATAATTTGCCTTTGTTTACGGTTACTTACACTAGAAGCGTTAAGGTTAAGCCAAATGGAAGTACAGTTCACTTTATATTTAATGCACTGTATGTATGTGTATATGTATGTATGCATGTATGTATGCGTGTATGTGTGCATGTGTGTGTATGTGTGTGTATGTGTATGTATGTATGTATGTGTGTATGTGTATGCATGCGTATGCATGTGTATGCATGTATGTATGTATGTACGTGTATGTATGTGTGTGTATGTATGTATCTATGTATGCGTACACTCTCTCGAACTCCCACACGCGTGCAGACACAAACATAAACACGTATATGTATATATTTTTGACGTATGTACACACTCACACACACGCACACATATAACCATACACGCACTTATACATGTTTTCTAATGTGCGTGTGCATGAATGTACACTGGTTAATTTGTATGCACCTGCGTGCTTTATATATACATGTATGTATACACACACACATATTGTAGTCTCTCGGAATATCTTTGGATTACATACTCCACGCATACTAATTTATAAT
>NC_068995.1:48315860-48318075 GCF_001194135.2 Octopus bimaculoides | reverse complement strand
TATATATATATATATGTATATACACACACACATATTGTAGTCTCTCGGAATATCTTTGGATTACATACTCCACGCATACTAATTTATAATTCCTTCTTCAGACCATACCACAAATCCGCTATTCTCGGTTGACTAGTTAAATTTCTCTTGAAGCCATCAGCATGAAACCTTCAGATATGGAATAATTCCGTTACGCATCCAGTCTCCCTTCTAAATGCTTCGACAACTTTTAGCTGATTTGGCGCCTAATAGAATATAGACCCCCAATATTCAGCCATTACACATTATTATACTCTATATATTTTATTCATTGTTTTTTTCCCCAGTTAAGTCGCCATGTTGCACAATGTGGTTGTAGACCTCTTGGTGATGCTAGTGTTACTTATGAAATATTCTGTTAATATTCGGAAATGCTGGGAAATACATTTTCATTCGTAAATTTAGTGAATTTTAAAAGAGAAAATCGAATATTTAATTACCGTAGTTTATTCTTCAGCTTAGAGTTTCGTCTGTACATTAAAAGATTTCTTTTTCATAATATTAATGGTTTCAATTTTTGGCACAAGAATAGCTAGTAGGGCGGCAGGAGTAAGTCGATTACATCGACGCCAGTACTCAACTGGTACGTACTTTATGGAATTCGAAAGGATGCTAGATAAAGTCGACATCGGCGAATTTTGCACTTAGAACGAGAAGACAGACGGAATACCGCTAAGCATTTCGCCCGGCGTACTAACAATTGTACCCGGGTCGCCACCTTAATAATAATCATAATAATAATAATAATGATAATAATAATAATGATAATAATAATAATAATAACATGATGGTAGCAGCCAAACAACAGAAACACGTGCAAAACACCTTAATGATAGTAGTAGTAGTAGTAGTAGTAGTAGTAGTAGTAGTAGTAGTAGTAGTAGTAGTAGTAGTAGTAGTGGTAGTGGCAGCAGCAGCAGCAGTAGTAGTCGTAATAGCAGCAGCAGCAGCAGCAGTAGTGGCAGTAGCAGCACCTCCTCCCCATTAGGAAAATATTTAATACCCACACATATATTTAACTGACAATTAATTCGAATTTGCATTAATGTAAGAAGTGCGTTTTGTTTTTAAGTCTGAGCAATTTCATATTTTCAAGCTTCAGTGACTCAGAGATCCCACTAGACAGACGGAATTCGCTAAGTCCCCCCACAAATCCCTATATTTCCGACTTCAGATCACATTTGTTACTCCCCGAGGACTTGACTTGAATTTTATTAATGACTCTTATTTAGTATTTCAGAGTTTCATTCGTAGCTTTTAATTATGGTAATTTGTAATATTTCGTCTATTTATTTATTTATTTATTTTCTGTGTTATTTATTGCAGTTTTAAATGTTAAAATCTGACGTCTTTTATCAGCCGACAAAATGTGAATTGCCAGTCGTGTGGTATGGGCCCAGGATGAGAAAATGATTTAAAATTTCGTTTCTGAATAACGAGTTCTCGAATTCGATCTCACTGCGAGTCATCACGAGTATTTATCAGTGACCATAGCCTCATGTCTTCACGAGCTCTGTGAGCCGAAATTGTGTAAGCGGAAACAGCATGGAAGCCCTTACAAAGAATGGCACCTATCATTGAAGGATCTGTTTGTGTCACCCATTACATCATATTTCTTCTGTTTGAATAGGCGCATGGCTCAGTAGTTAAACCGTCGGATTGCCAATCATGAAGCAATGAGTTCGATTCCCGGACCGGGCTCTCTGTTGTCTTGAGTTCTACTACTACTACTACTACTACTGCTGCTGCTGCTAATACTACTACTACTACTACTACTACTACTACTACTATTACTACTACTACTACCACTACTACAATTACTGCTGTTGCTGCTGCAACTACTACTACTACTACTACTACTACTACTACTACTACTACTACTACTACTACACACAGACACACACAAACGTACCGAGAAAATTGTAACCTCAGCAATATGTCATAAAAATGAAAGAAAGAAAAATTTTAATCCCTTCTGTTTCTGAAAACCTTAACTAGTTGAAACCAGAACACCACCCACTGTTCAAGACATAAACATGTCGCCATTAGCACTGCTCGAAACTTCCCATAGTGATTCCATAAAACGGGATGAATGGAGCCAAGGTTTCTTCAAATGTTTATAATGTGAGACCTTGGGAAAAAACACACACCGTTTTTTGAGATAACGGCATCAAGA
>NC_068995.1:48315405-48315850 GCF_001194135.2 Octopus bimaculoides | reverse complement strand
TGGCAGTTCAGTATTTTAGGTGTTCGGTAGTATCGAGTTTGAGGAAATCATTTTAAATAAGGTGAAAAGCGAACCTTTACTATTAAACTACAAGGAAGTTACAGTGTGCTATGAAATTCGGTTGAATTTACCCCTCACTATATGCATGCATGCGTATATACATGCAGAAACGTTAGCACGCCGGGCGAAATGCTTAGCGGTATTTCGTCTGCTGCTACGTTCTGAGTTCAAATTCCACTGAGGTCGACTTTGCCTTTCATCCTTTCGGGGTCGATTAAATAAGTACCAGTTATGCACTGGGGTCGATGTAATCGACTTAATCTGTTTGTCCTTGTTTGTCCCCTCCGTGTGTAGCCCCTTGTGCGTAGTAAAGAAATAGCATACATACATACATACAAACATACATACGTATATATAAGTAAATATGAGAGTAGATATATACATA
>NC_068995.1:48313342-48314638 GCF_001194135.2 Octopus bimaculoides | reverse complement strand
TATATATATATGTATACATATACAAGTTTACTGTACCCCTTTCACTTTTTTTTCTATATTTCTTCAAGTCTTGCCAACGCAGAGCTACAGAAGATTCGTTGTAGGGTGCCTATAGATATGTGTGGGTGTGAGTGTATATATATATATATATATATATATATGTACACGCATGTATGTACGTATATTTTCATACATACATATATACATGCATATATATACATACATACATGCAACCATACAACCATACATACATACATACATACATTCATATACGAGCATATGCAGATTTCGGCATAGTCGTTTATAAATGTATTTACGATTAAATAATTAAAAGCGTAAAAATAATTACTGGAATCATTAATAAGTGCTAAAAATAGCGAGGTATTTCTAATTTAGTTACTAAAGAAAGGTGAAATTGGCTTTTCGAACTTCGAAGTTACAGTTATCTCCATCAATAAATTTGTGTGCTTCTATGTATGTACATAAACACATTTATAATGCTTTACATGCAGCCAAAAGCCAATATCTGAAACCACAACACCAGTCATTTCTACAGCAACAAACACACAGATTTTTATAAGTGGTGTTCCAGAAAAGGCTACATACAATGTTTTAGTGGTACACTTTATTTGAATACTTTAATACTGAAATAGCCTAAGTAATTACAACACTGTTAGCCGAATAAATAACTTAACATCAAAGGTTATATAAAAACAAAAATGGAAAAGACTGAAAAATACAAAAATAAAAATAAATTAGCAGAAAATTTTGGTCGTTCTTGGAGGGGCTTTTTTGGATTTCTATTATATTTCTATGTTTGTTTTGTTAATATTTTTGTGTGGCGGGTAGCAATGAGATAAGTGCGTTTCAGCGTTCTGAAATTTCTCATTTGCAATTTGTTTTATGATGTTCATAGTTGCTTGTTTTCGCAGTGTATGGGGGCTAATTTGTATCATAAAAAGAAGTTATTAAAAGTTTGAAAGGCGTTTGATTATCAGAGAAAATTTATTGCCTTCATTCATCACACAACATGGCCTCTGAAAAATGAGGGAGAAAGATAATGAAGTAGCGGAAGAGAAAGGAAGCTACATATATGTATGTGTGCGCGTGTGTGCGTGTGTGTGTGTGTGTGTGTGTGCGTGTGTGTGTGTGTATGTGTGAGTGTGTGCATGTGTGAGTGTGTTGGTGTGTGTGTCAGTGTATGCATATATACGTAATGTACAATGTGAAAGAGACAGAGAGATTGGAGTTAGAGAGGAAGTTAGGTAGTGTAGACAAGCCGAAACTAAGACAGAT
>NC_068995.1:48309361-48311437 GCF_001194135.2 Octopus bimaculoides | reverse complement strand
ATACATACATACATACGTACATATATATATATACATATATATATATATGCATTTATACGTTTACATTTAAATGAGTATGTATACACATATACATATATACTCGTTCGAGGTGCGTAAATGCATATATAGAGACCCACAAAATCTTGATTTTCGTATCCAACACCGAAACACATCCATCAACCAATGTCAGGTTGTCTCCACTGAAGACGTTTTCTGACGATTGCATATCTAGCACTCGTGTTTCTTATGGAATTTCACTTATTTGCAAAACTCTCGACACGTTACTGAGACGTCGAAACTTTTGTTATATTTTTCGGTAAATCGAATGCTAGCGTAACATGTGTAAAATGTTAATTATTTATGGACAGAGTAAGTTAAATGATGTTCAGAATACGAGAGAATAAACATAACTGAATTCAGTACGTTATAATTTGCACCTTTACGTCTGGAATTTTCAAGAAAAATTAACATTTCGTTAATATGTCTAAGTTGCGATATAATTGTGAAACAGAGACAGACCAGCGAATTAGATTTCTAAAAGAGTATAAAATACATTAAATGAGTTGATATTTATAGTATTCATCCAGCCATATCGTAATTGATAATAAATATACATGATGAGACAATATTTTTAGATATATTATCACATCGCTTCTAGATAGCAAAAGAATATCATCTTTGTCTTCCCATGAATACTAATTGCATTAAGAAGAGCAGAAAATTGAGTCAATTTGTGTAAATAACAACATATATTAAAGTAAATATAGACTGGATCGAAATATTCCATAAAATAAGACTATTTACTCAGCAAGTGTTAAATAGGTCAAGCTATTTGTAAACAGGTCATTTAATAAGTAGGTCATCGGATATATAATATATGGTTTCCTTTTCGATAAGTTATTAAATGTTTCTTCAATGACGTCAGTGAAAAAATATGTGTCGACTCTATGGTGAGAAGTTTCTCTTCCCGACATCATTGTCCCCGGATTCAGACCCACAGCGTGGCACTGAAGGAAAGTGTCTTCTAGATTTAACCCCGGGCCGACCAAAGCGTTTTGAATGGATTTGGTAGACGGAAACTGAAAATAAACACCCCGGTGTTTGTGTGCATGCTGTACATTCGTACATGTGCGTGTGTGCGTGTGTGCGTACAAGTGTGTATGTATATATATATATATATATATATATATATATATATATATATATATATATATATATATATATGTATGTATTCAGAGAGAGAGGGAGGGGATGCAGATAGATAGATAGATAGATAGATAGATAGCAACGTATCTAACTACCATCTTCATCATCAACATCATCAACATCATCAATATCATCATCAACATTATCATCATCATCATCATCATCATCATCATCATCATCATCATCATCTCCACCCTCCTCCTCCTCCTCCTCCTCCTCATCATCATCGTCGTCGTCCTCATCATTAACATCATCCACGCTGCTACTACAACTACTATTGCAATAGCAACAACTGCTGCTGATGCCACTACTGCTACTACTACTACTACTACTACTACTACTACTACTACTACTACTACTACTACTACTACTACTACTACTCTTCCTTTTTCTTCTTGCTATCATTTCAACTAACCAACACTACTATCATCTCCACCGTCACCACAATCACCTCCTCCTCTACCACCAAATGACCACCACCACCACCACCACTACTACTAGTACTACTACTACTACTATCGTCACTTGCGATATATTCCTCCTCGCCCCGTCATCACTTTGTGTGACATATCGATCCATGAACAACAGCCTGCACTTCACCCTAAACCCAACCCCAACCCCAACCCTAACCATTAAGAATGTGCCACATCCAGCCGGTTCTCCCTTACACTCCATCGCTATTCCAACCGACGCCCTTCCTCCATCCATTACCGTTACGATAGCAACAACAACAACAACAACAACATTAATATCCCCCCCCCCATTAACGTCAATATCAAGAACAACAATGAGGAGGAGGAGGAGGAGGAGAGGAGAGGAGAACAACACTACTACCTCATTAAACTCGCACCGACAAAACCATTTCAATAG
>NC_068995.1:48308108-48308493 GCF_001194135.2 Octopus bimaculoides | reverse complement strand
TGATACCATTGCAACCACCCTTGATACCACTGCAACCACCATTGATACCACTGCAACCACCATTGATACCACTGCAACCACCATTGATACCACTGCAACCACCATTGATACCACTGCAACCACCATTGATACCACTGCAACCACCACCAACAACAGCAACACCGACACGACTGCAAACTTGACCGAAATTAGGACTACAACCACCATTAATAGGACAAAATACCACTACGGCCACCAGCCATACCAACACCGATATCATTGCAAACGCCACTGCCAATGCCACCAATATGACGACTACAACCACCGTTACAATACCACTGATACTATTGCACATGCTACCAATATCACTACTACAGGAGGAGGAGGAGGCGGAGGAGGAGGAGGA
>NC_068995.1:48304205-48307693 GCF_001194135.2 Octopus bimaculoides | reverse complement strand
ATACGCCAGTACAAAACCCAACCACAGCGCCATTAGCCATTCCTCTCGTAGCTGTTACCAAACAGTAAAACATTAGCCATACCATCGACATCAAAACCGTTACCAATATCACTATTATTAAAAAGGAAAAAAGAAAACAATGCTACAGCCGCCACCACCACCGCCACTACTACCACCGCTACGACCACAATCACTACCACAATCACTACCATAATTACTACCACTGCTACTACTATTAATATTATTCTTACCACCACCAACAATTTGATGAATCAGAGTAGCGGTCGTCCACCATATTAGAATATCTGCAGTATGTTTATCATTACTATACTACTACTACTACTACTACTACTACTACTACTACTACTACTACTACTAAGTCATCTTCTTCTTCTTCTTCTTCTTCTTCTTCTTCTTCTGAAGATGATGATGATGATGATCATCATCATCATCCTCATCTTTTAATTCTGTTTCCATTTTTTGCCGAATGTCTTCCTGACACCTAGGGCAGAGAAGTTCAGTGTATACATTGGTAGGCGATTGAAATAAAGAAACCAGATTGCTTATTTTCAAAGTCACGTGATAGAGAAAATGCGAAAGATACAGAGAGAAAAGGGAAGATGACGACAATGCTCTTCTCAATACGTGTGACGTACCATTTACGACAGTCTTTTGCACTTCCTGTAAAGATGGTGAGCCAAGAATCTTTCTCAGATAGTTATCATCATCATCATCATCATCATCGTCGTCGTCGTCGTCAGTGTCTGTCTACCAGATCCACTCACAAGGATTTGGTCGGCCCGAGGCTATAGTAGAAGACTCTTGCCCAAGGTGCTACACCCGGAACCATGTGGTTGGCAAGCGAGCTACTTACCGCACGACCACTCCTGCGCCACTCACGTGGGGGTTTTGAGGATTCTCCCAGAAGAAAGGTTTTTACATCACCTGTATATACCACCTTAACATGATACCTGAAAATGGTGGATTATATGTTATAATGTAATCGATGAATAAATAAAATTCTACCTAAACGACTGTCGCATATTTTAAACCCCTTTTGAGTTCATTTTTATCCCTAAGCCACAACTAGAACCAGCTCTGAGTCGAATCTGCAGTTTAAATAGGATTACATATCTACAGTATCCGACGAACGTGGAGGCGCAATGGCCCAGTGGTTAGGGCAGCAGACTCGCGGTCATAGGATCGCGGTTTTGATTCCCAGACCGGGCGTTGTGAGTGTTTATTGAGCGAAAACACCTAAAGCTCCACAAGGCTCCGGCAGGGGATGGTGGCGAACCCTGCTGTACTCTTCCACCACAACTTTCTCTCACTCTTACTTCCTGTTTCTGTTGTGCCTGTAATTCAAAGGGCCAGCCTTGTCACACTCTGTGTCACGCTGAATATCCTCGAGAACTACGTTAAGGGTACACGTGTCTGTGGAGTGCTCAGCCACTTGCATGTTAATTTCACGAGCAGGCTGTTCCGTTGATCGGATCAACCTGGAACCCTCGACGTCGTAAGCGACGGAGTGCCAACAAACATCCTGCGAACACAAAGTTTTCATGGTTGTTTTACCGCACTGTGAACCCTATGTTATCTGTACGCAGCCATTTCTGGCTTCCTATTTGTTGATGATCTTGGCTTCTAATAAATCCTATAAATAATCAGATATATTAATTATAGATGTCACATGTATTAACCACAAACATCAAATCTACTAAACATATGAACTCCTAAGCCATAAACTCTAACATTACCTGATCACGTTCAATATTCGACATTCACCGTTTCGCTCTTTAAATAAATCGACACCTTTACAGCTGTATCGCCACAATTGTTCTCCAGCTACGCCGCCATTTGCAATAACTCCTTCTTTGTATTCAGTAACTTCCGAACATTTCTACTATAGAAAGACAAAACGGTTATAATTTTAGTGCTTTGGCCTTCTGCATTCGTAATAGTAGTATTGGTATCATGAGGTACGAGCAGTGATGGAATCTATATGCGGTCGCATGATCTGCTAGAAATAGCAAACGAATTTCTTTCTTATTATACTTTAAGGTTCTCTTTATAGACTCCCACACATTCAGTTATCTAGTCTTAAAATATATGCACACACACACACACACACACATACACACACACACACATACACACACACACAAACACACGCACATGCATACACATACACACACGAATACTTACACTTACTTACTCACATGTACGCACACTCACACACATACGTTTTACGTCTGTATTAGAACTCACAACGCAAAGCCGGGAGAAATGGCGGTAGGCATTTTGTCTGGCGTGCTAATGAATCTGCCAGCTGATCGCAATGGACAGCTCTAAATATACCGATTTCAAATTTTGGCACGAGACCTGAAATTTCAGGGTAGGTAGTAAGTAAATTTCATAGACCCCAGCGTTCAAGTGGAATTAATTTCAAGGATCCCGAAAGGATGGAAGGCAAAGTCGATATCGGTGGAATTTGGACTCAGAGCGTAAGGACTGATGAAATGCCGCTAAGCATTTTGCCTGGCGTGCTAACGATTTTGTCAGCTCACCGCTCTTATCGCCCTAAAAATAATAATCATAAAATTAATTTAAGAAAAATATAAACTTTCTTCTACAGGCGCAAACAAGGAAAATTTGGGAAAGGTAGTCGATTACGTTGACCCAAATGTACAAGTGGTACATATTTCACTGACCCCCAAATGATAAATGGCAAAGTTGAGATCGGCGGTGTTTGAATTCAGAACGTAAGGGCAGAAAACATTTTCTCTAAGCATTCTGTGTGGTGTGCTCACGATCCTGCCTGCTCGCCGCCGTGTACTGAAGAAAGTAATGCAAAATTAGAATTATTTCCATTGGTATAACGAGAATTGAATACTGTCCACGTTATAGTAACAATCACAAAACCACACTAACGTTAATAATAGTAACAACAATAACAATGCTACACCTAACCAGGCAGCATGAATTTGTATTCTTGATCTGCTAAAAATACCAGTCAAACTTCTTTGAAATCGCATTTGAACGATAAGTCGGATATTATTATCCAGCGTATCCAAATTATCACAGTCCCTGGAATAAAAAAAAAGGATAATCTTTGTAACTGATTGTAGATCGGCTTAATCAGGACCAATCTAGGGCTAAAAGACTAGTGTGCACACATGCACTCACACATACATATGCACACTCACACCCACACCCACACGCAGTCACAGAGCACAAAAATAACTTCAACAACTGAGTGAGCTTCGACGAATGCTCTCTCTCTCTCTCTCTCTCTCTCATTTGCGCCCTCTCACTTGTTCTCTCTTACATACGCTCTCTCCTTCTCTTTCTGTCTGTCTTTCTCTCAGTCATTTCTGCTCTCTTACTTGCTCTCTCACACATACACACATTCTCTCTCTCTCTTATTGTCTATCTGTCTGTTTCTCTCTCTCTCTTTCTCTCTCATTAGAATCTCACAATATATATAT
>NC_068995.1:48303397-48304114 GCF_001194135.2 Octopus bimaculoides | reverse complement strand
CGTATATATTTTCTTTTCTTTTGCGCATACACAATTTTCTATTGTGAGAAAAATTTAAATTTCCAAATCCTACTTTCACTTTCCATTTCACGTCCACATTAAGAATTCCATCCGTCCTCCTTTCCTTCCTTTCTTCGTTCGTTCATTCATTCATTCATGCATTCACCCACACTGTATACTTTAGGTTTCCATTCTCATACAATTTCACTACCATTTCACCATTTTCTCCTTTGTCTGCATTCACATCAGCGCAGTCTTAGAAAAGCGCTGTCTACTTTCTTCACAGCGCCACTCTTCTCGTTTCTCTTCTCATACCGCCTTTACAACCATCAACCACCAACTACCACTACTACTACCACCACCGCTACCACCACCAACACCACTACCAACAGCAACAACAATAACAACAGCATCACAACCGAACGAACATCGTCTGACAGACTAAGACAGTTAAACTAACCAATGGCCGTTAATCATTCTATCAACACGATAAGCACTGATTGCATTAGCCTTTTGGCCCGAGTTCCCATTGGTCAGAGGTGGACGGACACAGGGCTTGGCCCTATAGCTAACCCCGTCTCTCCACCAATCAATTTCGATTATTTGTCCCGATAGCTTCGCCTGCTGTCTTCTTTGCACAACTAAACTTTAAACTCTCCTGGCCTATCTGTCAGTAGGGCTGACTGGCTGTCTGCCTGCATGTCTGTCTGTTTGTTG
>NC_068995.1:48302166-48302613 GCF_001194135.2 Octopus bimaculoides | reverse complement strand
ATAATAATAATAATAATAATAATAATAATAATAATAATAATAATAATAATAAGATAATAATGACAATGATGAAGATGATGAAGATGATGATGTTGATTATGATGATGATGATGATGATGGTCATGATGATGATGTTAATGGGGATGATGATGTTGGTGGTGGTGGTGTTGATGTTTTCAGTGGTGGTGGTCGGGGGCAGTAGAAGACGTAGTAGACGGGCCAGCGATAGTGGCGGTGACGAAGAAAATAACGGAGATAATGAGGAGGCTGAAGACGCTACTGCTCCGGCTGCTGATGATAATAAAGGCAGTGATGATGGAGATGATGATGATGATGATGATGATGAGGATGATGGTGGTGATGATGGTAGTGGTTATTGTGGAGGTTTTGATGGTGATGATGTTCATGGTGGTGGCGTCCTTAGTACTGTTGTTGTTGTCGGTGATG
>NC_068995.1:48296660-48302130 GCF_001194135.2 Octopus bimaculoides | reverse complement strand
CATCATCATCATCATCATCATCATCACCATCGTCATCATCATCATCATTATCATCATCATCATCATCATCATCATCATCATCACCATCGTCATCATCATCATCATTATCACCACAACCATCGTCATCGTCATCACCATCACCATCATCATCACTATTGTCGTCGTCGTCATCGTCGTCGTCATCGTCGTCGTCATCGTCGTCGTCGTCATCATCATCATCATCATCATCATCATCATCATAGTCATCGTCATATCCCATTTATTCTCTATAAAAATAAACATTTTTTTTGTTTTTGTTTTATATGTTCAACTTCGTGAATAAATGTCTAACTCGAGATTTAAGAGAGAGATCGTTTCTCTTTTTCTCATGCATCTTCATGCAATTGTGGTAGAGTTCTGTTAAACATTAATCAACACACGCACTGCTATCTTTATTCTGAATTAAGTACCATTCTATTAATAATCGTTTCTAACGCAAACCGCAAGACCTTATATTGTAAGGGACGGAAACAAGGGGTCACATCGACCTTACAACTTCATTGATGCTTTGTTATCGACTCAGGATAAACGAAAAGCAAAGTTAACAGAACAAGTAAAGAACCAAACACAGACCTCAGGGTATTTTGTACCACGTTCTAATCATTCTACCAGTAGTGGCAGGAGAGGAGCAGCAGTATTATTATTATTATTATTATTATTATTATTATTATTATTATTATTATTATTATTATCATTATTATTTTTAGTAGTAGTAGTAGTAGTAGTAGTAGTAGTAGTAGTAGTAGTAGTAGTAACAACAACGACAAAAATAATTGTCTTTTACTTGCCACAAAAGAAACAGGCGAGATTACAAGGACAGTTCACAATTTGCTTTGGGGTTTACATAAAAGACAAAGAGAAGAAAATGGGGTAACAATATACAGAGTACAGCAAATGTGTGAATACATCTGTGATACAGACGTCCTGTCTAGGTCCAATCGAGGAGCCTCGTAAACGCAGGTCCACTCGGCCACCAAGGGCAAAATCATTAGCCCAACTATTGTTGTCCTTCTACAAATGCTCGCTCAGAGTAGGTCCATTCAACCTGACTATTTTGTGCCACTGTCAACCATCATTTGTCAAATTCACTGCGAGAAATCAATTCACTCTCTACCCTCAATTCCCCTTCCAAGTGGACCTTAAAAAGTGGATGTTGACTTGACGGAAGACGACGTCGTTTCTATCCTTCCAATCTCGTTCACTGGACAAACCCAATCGCCATGCCATTAGACAGAGGCTTACCTCCTGCTTTGAAGTGTTAAATGTAGGGAAACCGATCTTCAAGAGGAACTTGGCCTGTAATGAAATTCCACGTAGACACGACGAATGCTATTCGACATAACACCACAAGTCAGCTGTGGACATGCTGGGGGTACCACCTTGTCGTATTCAGTCAAACAAATCGATTCCAGTACTTATTTTTTTTATATCTAGCTCTTATTTTATCGATTTCTTTTACGAAACTGCAAAAACACCGGGACGTAAACAAAACAACACCGCTTGTCAAGCGGTGAAGAATTTGACAAACACAAATACAAACACACACATGGTTATATATATATATGTATATGTGATGGCTTTCACACAGTTTCCGTCTAACAACTCTACTCATAAGTCCTTGGTCGGCTTAGGTGTATAGTAGAAGATAGTTGTAGAAGGTGCTACGCAGTGCGAGCGAACCCAAAGCCATGTGTTTTCACAGCGACCTTTTTAACCATACAACTGTGCAAATATGATAGTATACACACACTCTAACAACGATAGCATATTATAATATAGAAATCAAGGAAGATCGAAATAATCCGAACGCTCCTCAACATCGTGGTAAACGTTATCTCTATGTTTCTATTGTTGAGTTTTGAGTCATTCAGTTGAGACAATCTCACAGATTTCACCCACATTTCATAATGTTATTCAAGTCGAGACATTTGACATAACCCTCATCTTCCGTCTCATATGATACTGGCAAATGCCTATGAGAGCTAGGTTCGAAATGAAACGAAATTGACCCCTGAACTCTGCAACTACTCCATCAGACGACAGCATATTTTTTTTCCTCCACTGGCGACACCTAACACAATAAATATGCAAAGCCAATCTCTTGCAAATCTAGATTACAACATTAAAATAGAAAGGAGACATATGCTTCCATGATAGCAATTCTGGACACATTATAACTTTATCAATGAAGAGACAACATATCTTCTTTGATCGCGAAGTCTGTTCAATGAGGGTTGATCAAAACAACGGAAACAGCATCAATAATAGCAGTGGCAATACTGAATGATTTTAATAAGAATGAAATAAATAATAAGTAAGACGAACATTTGCATGATGTCATTTCGGATTTTGTGGAAGCCATTGTGGACTCCATCGGCACAAGTAATAAATCCGGGTTTGTTTCACCGGGCACTCAGGTGAAATGAAAAAATAGCAGTAGGAGAAGTTCGAACTCAGAGCTTAACTGGATGTAAATGAATACATATATTAAAGAAGATGACGATAGTAATAATAATAATAATTATAATAATAATAATAATAATAATAATAATGATAATAATAATAATGAATAGTAAAAGGAAAAGCATGGAAGAAAAATTTACGGTCAGTTTGCAAGAGATGTGAACACAAAGACAGATACAGAGATTCGGTGGTTTTGGATGCGGAGGAGTGACCTGAAGATAGAGACAGAAGCACTCATATGCGCAGCTGAGAAACAAGCGTTAATGACCAGTTATATGAAGTGCAAAACAGACAGCACTACCAATAGCGACAAATGCAGAATGTGTGATGAGATGCGTGAAGCGGTATGGCACATCGTTAGCGAGTGTCCCAAATTGGCACAACTTGAATATAAGAAGCTTCATGACAGTGTAACAAGAATGATCCATTGGGAGCTCTGTGGAAATCACAGCCTACAAAAAGCAAAGATGTGCTGTTAGCAAACCCCACAAGGAGTCACTGACAATAGCAAAATCCTGTGGGGTTACAATGATCCAATGCGGTCACCTGACCAGACATCGGAAACGGACGTTGTTGTGGTGAATAAAAAACAAAGAACATGTATGATAATCGACACAGCCTGCCCCGGTAACAGGATCAATGTGAAAGAAGACGAAATATAAACAACTGCAACGATTTGAGAGGAGGAAATACGAAGGTTGGTGGTCAATGAAGAGAGTAGACATGATACCAATAGTAATTGGTGCGTTTGGAAGTATCGGCACTCAACTACCAACATGGCTGAAAAAGATTGGTGCAAGTGTGAAGGTAGAACACCTACAAAAATCAGCATTGCTTGGAACTGCAAGAATTCTTCGAAGAGTTCTTGAAGCATGACCAGAAAACAGGTGTCACCTTAGTCTGCTGGCTGTGGACAGCTGACACGTCCCATCATACCTCACCACCTAACCTTCCATATATGTATATAGTTAAATGAAGAATAGTATTAACAATTCGATTTGTCCATTAAAGATCGCATTTTCCTCATGTTTATATATTTAGATGATGTGATACCTCTGTAATTGGGCATACAGAGAAAAATTAGCGAATTCTTGCAAATATTTCAATTAACAATTATTGAACCAATTCCTTAATAGAATCGGTTTTGAATAATTTTCTCCCATTATAATGGATTTGTCTCACTCTAGAATATGATTTCTCTGTTTTTATACTACGAAAGCTTCATTAAAAACAGCGACCAACTCAATTACAAATATACTGAAAATATAAAAAAAATACCACGGGGTTTTGCATATTAACAAATGGATATTCTAAGAATTCTGTGCATTAATACTTTGTAAAGATTTTTGAAATATATCTAATCCTGGTGACTAAAGTTTCCATATATCTACAAACATTTTTACTTGTATATTGTCACGGCTGCTTCTTTTTTAATTAGTCGTTCGAATAAACGGTAACGTGATATTCGTGCTTACGATTCGACACGTTTCAGCTCCTAATGCATAAAAATACACATACATATGTACATACTGAGTTCCTCATTCACACACATACTCTCTCTTTCTTTCTCTCTCTTCTCTCTCTCGCTTCTACTTCTCTATGCATGTATAAATACGAGAGTCGGTGGAAGTGTGAAAGAGGAAATATTGCTTTAATTGTATGGGAATCTTTGTTATATAAATGTATTTACAAGTGAAGTGTGTACACACATATAGTGCATGTCGTTAAAGTCATGCACATATATGTATACATGAGGTCATATATGTATATCCGTACATTTTTTTTTCTTCCTAACAGAGTACTCTTAAAAGCATCAAGGTGTAATTTCTGTGTAGTAAAATAATTAAAGCGCTTGCAAGAAAGCTGTTTCGAAAATAAGCTAAAATATAAATATATATATGTATATATATTATAAACAAATCAAAGAAAACTACCAATGATGCAGAATGAAAAGGGAAACAAATTACAAAATTGAAGTCCAAATGCATAGAAAAAAAAATTAATAAATATATAAACGCAACTGCAACATTGAATAGAATATTAAGTTTAAAGAACATTACTAAAAAATAAAATTCCAGTGAAAACGCATAAGGAAAATAAAAGCCATGGCAGATATTACAGCTCCAACTGTAATAACAGATATAAAAATTAAAATAACACCTACTTCAGTTATGAGAACAACAGTACGAACAACAAGGATTAAAATGGTGGCAACAACAAAAGAAATTGGAAATAAAGCAACAACAACAACAAGAGTGAGAACTACAGCAATGACGACCACAACAACAATGACAACAACAACAACATCAATAATATCAACAATGACAACGGTAAAGGAAAAAATGACAAAAGCACATTGCTGAAACATGACAAATGGTAAAATATATTTATTTCAACAACAGAGAGTTTGCTGGTGTATGCTTTATGTCGTTTTGTTTTAATCGACATTCTGGCATATATATATATATATATATATATATATATATATATATATATATACATACATACATACATACACACACACATACATACATATATATATGTATATATAAGTATATGTGTATATGTGCGTGTGAGTATATTTAGACATAATTATATACATATACATACGTACATACATACATATATATATATATATATATATATATATATATATATATATAGAACACGTATGCATATTTAAATATGCATGCAAAATCATTATGTACGAATATGTATAAATCTATACTCACACGCATATACTTTTACATGTATACGGACATGTGTATCTATATACGTACATACATATACATACATACATACATACATACATGCATATATATATATACATAACTACTTTGCACATACACACACTCACAAACACGCACATATATAGATTTATACATACATACATACATACATACATATATATATATATATATATATATATATATATATATATATATAGAGAGAGAGAGAGAGAGAGAGA
>NC_068995.1:48294869-48296637 GCF_001194135.2 Octopus bimaculoides | reverse complement strand
ATATATATATATATATATATATATATATATATATACTCCATTTATTTTCTGCACCGAGACTCTACCACCCTCTGTCACCTTTCTGACTGGCACCAGCAACCTCCTTCCCTTCTCACCTCACAAAGAAACTACAATATTAACAAAAAAAAATAAATAAACACAAACAACAAACAATATTTCATTGTAAAATGTTCAAACTTTCTCCAATTTTTGTCTTCCTTCAACATAGCTTTTACTTTCTCTTCCTCTCTGCCTGTCAGACTGTTTGTCCGTCACTGTCTCTATCTGTCTGTCTCTCTCTCTATCTCTCTTTCTAACCTTTTCTCTCCAGACACTTACAATTTGGTTTCTATATTTCATGACGTCTCTGCCATTTCGTTACAATTTACACATGGTTTTATTATTATATATATTTTTTATTAAACCTTTCTTTGCACGTTCTCTCTTTACTGGTAAATGCCTTGATCTTGCTTTAAATTGACAATTTACATCAATTCTTACATTTGTGAATCTTTTTTTTTCATATTTTCATTCTACCACTAATAAAAAAAAAATAACAATAACATATTTTACCTTTTTCACGAACCTGCCTTCTCGTCATATCGATATATGAATGTATACTTGTATGTATGTATGTATGTATATATGTATGTATGTATGTATGTATGTATGTTGGTATGTATGTTGGTATGTATGTATGTATGTATGTATGTATATATTATGTATATATGTATGTATGTATGCATAAATGTTTGTTTGTATGTATGTATGTGTATATATCTATATACAAGCACATATATGTTTATACACACATATGTACACATATATATCTCTATATACATGTAAACTTAAATATACTTTTACATACAAAATTATATATATAAATATATATATATACACACACACATATATATATATATAAATTTATATGTGTACAGACATTAACACATCTACACATATATACACTCACACATATATGTTTATACACACATATGTACACATATATATTTATATGTACATGTAAACGTAAATATACAGTTACATACAAACTTACATACAAACTTATAAATGTATGTATATATATACACACACACACACATATATATATATATGCAAATTTATATGTGTACAGACATTAACATAGATATCTACACATATACACACTCACACGTATACATACATACGCATAAAATTTCCTGTCCATATATTTCAATACCTTCTCATACAATATTTCATTGTATGTCATGCAGCATTTCTTAACAACCTATTTGTCTTTAATTTTCCTTTCTTCTCCTTCCATTTTTTTTCCCTTCACACCAATGCTCTTCCAACATTCGCTTCATTATATCTATATTCAACACTCAACCTCCATTTTACCTTCCCGTCGCATGTCCCTAATATTCTTTTCTAAGTTCCCCTTCTATTTATGGCAAATTTTCCTTTCTCCTCTTCAATTTTCACACACAGTTACTGAACTCACATAGAAACCATTGAGTCTCCGCATTTCTCTTTGGTACATTTTATCTCTACGCAGTTATCTCCCCGTCAGCAACTATCATTTTATATAACTTTCTTGCTAGTTTTCTGTTCTATTTTTCATCCATTGTTGATTTTCATTGAATTTCACTCTCCCCATCGCAGTATCTCTCTTATTCTGTCACTTTTTCTAACTTTCTCTCTTTCTATCTCTCTATCCCGCTATCTTCCTCACTCTCACTTACCATCCCTCTCTCTATAAGTGTATATATATATATATATATATATATAT
>NC_068995.1:48291917-48294665 GCF_001194135.2 Octopus bimaculoides | reverse complement strand
AGAGAGAGAGAGAGAGAGAGAGAGAGAGAGAGAGAGAGAGAGAGAGAGAGAGAGAGAGAGAGATAGAGAGATAGAGAAACGGAGACAGAGAGAGAGAGACAGAGGAATACTTACACACATACATATACACAGTCACACACACACGTATATATTCATGCATACATACATATGCATGTAGGTGCATATTTACTTCTTTCGTGGTAGCGAATTTTTTGTGTCTTTGTGGTATTTTTCCAATATTTACTTTCCCCTTTCATAGTTTATTTAAATCACACCCGTCTTATTTTCACTATGATTATGTCCCTCCATTTTCTTCTTCCTCTTTCTTTCGTTCGTATGTTATTATTATTATTATTATTGTTATCATTATTATTATTATTTTAATATTTACTATTATTATTATTTTTACTATTGTAATTATTAAATTTATTATTATTATTATTATTATTATTATTATTATTATTATTATTATTATTATTATTATTTCTTTAGTTTTTATTCGATATTTTTATCACTAACTCATCCCTCGTCCATTCGCATAATTTGTTCTTTCTTTTTGCCAGCGTTGTTGTAGTTATTCTTCGTGTTGCTATTATTTGTTTTATTACAACTTATTTTATTTATTATCATTATTATTACTATTATTACTATCGTCATTATTAATATTATTATCATCGTCAGTTTAGTTGATATCGTTCTTGTTGTTGTATTTGCTGTATTTTTTTTCGTTTTCTTTTGTTTTTCTTTTTTAGATATTGCTTTTTCGTTTTCTCACTTTCCTTTCCTCTTCATTCGACATAAAAATCTCTAGAATGGCTTTGATGCGAAACAAAATGGCCTCGCACAGACGCTTTGTTCCAAAGTAACATTGATCGAATGCACAGTTTTATTGTGCTGGTAACACCAACATCTCTAATACGCCTTTGTCAGTGATTTTTCCCCACTATTTTTTTTTCAACCGACGCCATTTTTCAAACTGAAAGACCAGAAAAAATATAAAGAGAAAAACAACGATCACACAAAAATATATTCAGACACATACATTTAATATGTTCACATACACACAAACAGAATACCAAATTCTTACAACAACAAAAAAATATTATGCAAACACACAAATATTATATTTGTATGTGTTTGAAAAGACCAAACAGAAGCATATTAGCAGATTTTGTTCTGCGTTTGATTCCGAGTGATTTTGAAGACCACAAGCGCCATCTATATTGTAAAGTCTCGAAATAAGCAATACGATTAAGGAGGGATTCCTTTGAAGATATGGACAAAAACAAACAATCAAATACGCATACGAATACACAGAAACATAGTCATACAGAGACACACATATACACACACATGCGCATATATATGCATATATATATGGATATAAATATATGTATATGTATATGTATATATATATATATATCTATGCATGTATATATGTATACATGTGTCTATGGGCATTTCTTCCTGAATATATGTATATAATATAAACCTTATCCATACAAATAGGAAATCATATGTACTATAATATTTATCTGCTGCTGTACAAACTGAGGCTGACGCGAACACACACAAATACACACTCAAACACTTAGATGCATGCTTCTTTATATCCATGTGTGTGTGTGTGTGTGTGTGTGTGTGTGTGTGTGTGTGTGTGTGTGTGTGTGTGTGTGTGTGTGTGTGTGTGTGTGTGTGTGTGTGTGTGTGTGTGTGTGTGTGTACGTATGTAAATACGTAGTAAGCATTTATGCAGGTAGGTAAGTTGGTTGGTAGGTAAGTTGGTTTGTAGGTAAGTTGGTTGGTTGGTTGGTTGGTAGGTAGGTATAAATGTAGATAGTTATATGTGTATATGTATACATCTCTCTCCCCACCTCTCTCTCTCTCTCTCTATATATATATATATATATAGACAAAGTTAGATAGATAGATAGATCGATAGACATATAGATATACACGTAAATGTATACATGTATACATATATCAATATGTTATTATATATGCATATATATATATGTATATGCATATATATATATATATGTATATGCATATATATATAAATATATGTACATTTATATACATATATATATATATACGTGTGTGTGTGTGTGTGTGTGTGTTTATGTTGAGTTATAACAAAAGCAACTTTACATTAATCTGATGGTTTACTCCATACTTTTGCACACAAATAGATTCATTCTTCTTAAAGAAGAAGAATATAGAAAGTGACTTCGACGTTTCGGCCAGATGAGCTATCAGCATCTATATACGTGTAATTGAATATGGTTCACGACAGCCGATTCCGACGCGATTTTATTGATGAAGAAATATCAAGAAAAGGAATGTGTATTGACCGTCCTATTTGGCAACATAAGAGTGATGCCAACATGAGAAGGTCAATATATTCCATGTCTTTATATTTTTCTCTGCTTTATATTTTAAATTTAAACTGTTAAATCATCGGGAGAAATCATTTTGTTTTTGTATGATGCAGTTCGTTTATGTATCAATAAAAAAAACGCTCCTGGAACAGCTGTAGTGAATCGTAACCCATATGTATTTAAGAGAACACCACAACTAAAACTTTCTTTACGATAGATCTGGAAACTGCATGCTGTAATTTCATATACGTGTATTTTTATAGACATGTGTAGATTGATTTTTTCATTCGCATGTATATACATATATATATGCATATATTGAAATATATATGGATATACATGCATATATAATAGATATGTAAATATA
>NC_068995.1:48290854-48291635 GCF_001194135.2 Octopus bimaculoides | reverse complement strand
AATCTGATATGACTGTTAAGTGCTCTCTGGTTATACTATTCTCAATTTCCTCGATGCAAAATCTTTTCTATTTAAGTCTTGTACAACCGCTATCTGAAGGAAAATATTACATTTTTACAAATGGAAATACGTGGTTGTGTTTTTGTATTTTCTTTTTTTTTTTGAATTCAATAACATACATATTGTTGTGTGTAACTTGTCAAAAGAAGAATTACGTGGTTGAATTGTTAACTCAGTGAAATATGTAATTATGAGAGTTAGGTGTTTTTACAATTTCTTTTCGTGCAAATACCAACAAGATTAGCGTTGTTTTTCCTACTAATTACTCGGAATGATAAGTAACACCGAAAGACAAGTATAGATAACAGTGTGGTAGATACATGGCGCCTTTTATAAATATGGCTGTACAAATATCATAATAACATGAATCTATCAGTAGCCCTTTTCATTGTGCGTTTCAATTGATATCTATCTCTCGCTAGATGGAGTACTTTGTGATTGATTCTACCTCTATTGAATCTTTAAACTATATATATATATATACATGCATACATATATAAATATATAAATATAGCAATGTTAATTCTCTAAATGAAGTATTAACAGTAACTGCACGATAAAGTGTAGTATATTGCCACTTAAGTGTGGCTGACCCCTAGGGGTGGATGTTACTGTTGCTTTTAGCCCCAGGAGGACATCTCCTCCAGCTGGCTTATCGACACACGACTGTGTCCTGTTTGCCAGGCTGGTATATATGTATATATATATATATATATATATA
>NC_068995.1:48289214-48290672 GCF_001194135.2 Octopus bimaculoides | reverse complement strand
GCGGACGTTAAACGATGATGATGATGATGATGATGATATATATATATATATACACATAAATTTATATATATATATATATATATATCATCATCATCATCATCATCATCATCGTTTAACGTCCGCTTTCCATGCTAGCATGGGTTGGACGAAAATATATATATATATATATATATACATATATACCAGCCAGCCTACCTCGGCTTAAGTCGTTTCGATATAAGGTGTTCTCGCTTATATGTTGGTTTTCAAACATAGTATATTGAAAAATAAAAATAAAGTTAAGTCATTTCACTCGACTTCACGTCAGTCCGCAACAAATATTGGAATCGTAAATTCAATAGAAAACCGTGAAAAGCACATAAAATCATGTAACAATAAATACGAATAAAAGCATATAATACCTCATTAAAACACGTACAATAAATGTTAAGATACACAACATAAAGTAGTGTAGCTTTGTGGACGAAATCATGAAGTCAGCTGTGTTGTCTTATTTCTCAGGCTTTCGGAGCTAATATTGCACTGTAGTTCCAATATCTAATGTTAGGCGTCGCTGTCACTCCTGATTCCCACGACTGATTTGAATTCAGATTTCTTTACCTCTGCTCATCGACTACTTTCTCGTTCTCATTCATTTGTGACTGTATTTTTTCCCCCATGGATTCTAAAAAAAATTCATAGTGAAAGTGCTAAGCTTCATGCTATAACGCTGGAATATAAACTGGCTATGATAAACGCCAAGAAAAAGATGAAGAAATGGTAGCAAACGCGCTGTGTCCCTGTCATTTTTTCTCACTCTTCCTTAATTCTTCTGTCCTTCTGCCTCTACCAATTTCTCTTCTCTCCTCAAGTGACCGGTGTTCGACCAAACCTGACTTTTCTTTCTCTGTTCGACCGCCGTCCATGCAACATATATATGATGAGGGATACACTTGAATTGATATGTGGGTCTCAGGATCGATGATCAATTATTGATAATCTAATTAAATACATAATTATATGTGATTAATATATCATCCCAATGTCTGTACATAAATATATGTTCGTATAATGCATTTGTGAATCAAATGACCATTGAAGGCAATATGATTTAGTGATTATACAACATCGTGCAGCGGGATTGAAACAGGAATTTAATTTTATATGTGCGCGCCTGCAAAAAGGTATTAATTCGAATTTTAGCAAAAGTGCTCCAATTAATGGATCGATTATTTACAGACAATCGTTTTTAGGGTCTATACAAATTAATGAAACCTTAGGTTGTGAGAAACTTACGCAAAGATTTGCTGCTATGTGGCGAAGGACCAGTAGCACTTGTGTAATAAAAAATACAGCCTCTTATTTCAACTAAGCAGGAATTTCTCAGGCTTATTCATTCTATGTAATATACTAATATACATACACCCACACACAGACGTACCCAAAAACACACACACACATATACATGTACACACACAC
>NC_068995.1:48288178-48288952 GCF_001194135.2 Octopus bimaculoides | reverse complement strand
TATATATATATCATATTTTATTATATCGATGAAGCAAAGCTTTCGACGAGTTTTCGAGGAAAAGAAGGAGAGGTATTTGCCTACACGTGCAATTAAATGTGTGTGCATATATACATATGAGCACCTCTCTCTCCTTTGTCTCTGTCTGTCTATCTCTGTATATATATATGAATTTATATAGACATACACTTATATATATATTATATATGTATGTATGTGCGTGTGTGCGTGTACACAAACACAAACATACAGACACACACAGACATACACATACATAGACACATACACACACAAACACACATATGCAAACACACACATATACACACACACACACACATGGACGTACGAGTTTTTTCTAAACGGAAAAGTACACATATGCTTATAACTACATCCATATGCATGTCCTATCCACCGACGCCAATAAAACGCCTTAAATATCCTGCATCTTCATTCTAAAATTTTTATATGATATACTTTTGTCCATACATGTATTTCTTGCATTCGATATAAAAATTCGTTTCTTAATATATTTTAATTAAGATTTTGCAATTGCCCAGAGCTATTTACCCCAAAACTAAAAGCCACACTCCATTTAGAAATTTCTCGTCATCCACTGCTTAAGACGTTGCATGGATAAATGTTTTGTGTTATATCAACACACATTGACACACAAACACATACACACACACCCACACACACACACACACAAACACATACATACATACATACATATATATATATATATATATATATATATATATATATATATATATA
>NC_068995.1:48284149-48287856 GCF_001194135.2 Octopus bimaculoides | reverse complement strand
ATATATATATGAATTATATATGCATGTGTGGTGTATGTAGACATACCTGTCTGAGTGGAGGCATTTCTTAATTACATTGTGGTATATGATCGGTTGCATATATGCAAATGCATTTCAAATGATATGCACCATATTGCCCAAGCGAAGATATACTGTATTACAGTTGTATCTTTAAGTACATCCTAACTTTGCATTATTTGCTGAGATACGTAGAACCATATATACTCTATACATATATCAAAATCAGTGACGTGCCGCCTGGATGGGCAAGGTAGGAAGTGCTTACCCTGAATAAAATAGATCGATAGTGATATTTTCCTTTTATGGCAAGATATGCATCTAATTCAATACAAAAGATATATTTTTTTTTATAGATTAGGTAGGCATAATTTCCCCGTTTTGCAATCTCAGTCTTAAAGCTTGTTCCGTTCATTGAACCGCGACCATGAATGACTTTGTCTGCTAAATCAGCGCTTTTACTTTTTTTTTCTTCAAATTTTGGTACTTACTATGTCGATCTCGATTGTCGAACCGCAAGGCTATGGAAAAGTAAACATACTGACATGCCAACAACGGTTGTCAAGCGATGTTGGGAACAAACACTAACACGCACACACACATACATACATGCATATATATATATACATACCTACTTACATATGTATTTATATATATACTCACACACACACATATATACATATACATGTATATATACATGTGTGTATATATATATATATATATATATATAATTATACATATAAAAGGTGTGTGCGTGTATGTGTGTGTGTGTGTGTGTGAATGTGTTTAAGTGGTGCTAAGAAGAATATTGAAACTGAAATATTAAATTTAAATTACAGTGAATTCCTCGCCACCAGTTTTAATGTATAACATTTGGGATTTTCAATATAATATGGCTACCTCATTAGATAACTGAGTCAACAAGAATTAATTGCAAATTTCAATGATACGGCTGTCAAGAAGTAATATTGGATACCAACGCCATGTTAATTATTTAACGTCGAAAAAAGTTATTCAGATTCGATCATATATTAGCAATGCCATTTTGAATTATTTATATAAAACACGACTACTTCCAATAAGATAAAGAAAAATATCAGCACTTTTTGGTTTGGCAAGTGTTTTTATTGTGTCCATATTCTTTTATTAATATTGGCATTTGTTTCTTCTTAATTATTCTGCGTGTAGAACGGTTTCATCGCTTTGCGAGTATCATGATCGTGCCCGAATGATGGCATCTCTGTGTTTATAGAATTTGCCCCTTAGACGGTGTTTGAATTCGGAACGCAAGGACGGTCGAAATAACGCTGAGCATTTTAACCGGCGTGCTAACGATTCTGCCAGCTCACTTAAACTCACTTAAATTACAGAAAACGAGAATTGCACTATGCTGTGGGATAGAATGATCCAGTGAGATCACCCGACCAGACATCAGAAACAGGACATTGCTATGATGAATAAGAAAGAAAGAAAATGTTTGATAATCGACATAGCCTGCCCCGGTGACGACAGAAGAAGAAAAAATAAACAACTCTGACGATTTGAAGTGGGAAATACGAAGGTTGTGGTTTATGAAGAGAATAGATGTGATACCAATAGTAATTGGTGCACTTGGAAGTACTTGCGCTCAACGACCAGCATCGCTAAAATTTGGCGCAAGTGTGGAGGTAGAACACCTACAAAAATCAGCTTCGCTTGGAACTGCAGTAATTCTTCGCAGAGTTCTTGAAGTATGACCAGTAAACAGGTGTACATCCACTACAACGCTTGTAAATACAACAAAATTAAGTCCCATGATAAATGGTACAGGCACGATACAGAGGGTGTCGCCATTCTTTGGAACTTCCCATATATACATATAGATATATATACATATATATATATACGCATATATATATATATATATATATATATATATATACATACATATATATATATACATATGTATATATGTATATACATATGTATATACATATATATATGTATATAAATATGTATACACATATATGCACGTATATATATATATATATATATATATATATATATATTTCTTTGCATATTCATACATGTGCATTTGTTCTGCTGCTTAAAACTCCGCATTGAACTCTCGATCATTGTATCCGTTCGTAGCCCTAAGTATTGCCAACATGGTTGATGTATTCATCTGTGGGCATTAAAATTCAATTTTCCATAAATTTGTAGGTGTTTGTTGTTCTTAGTTTTGCTCCGCTCGCAACTTGTGCTGTCACCTGACATTTCTTGGTAACAAAAGTCATTGATTTATGTAAAGTTCTCTCTTCAAGTCTCCCGAAAGTGCATCATATCAAGTATATAATGGCGAATAAAGTTGATAAAAATGAGATCTATAAGCGAAACAAAAAGAAAAAAAACCCCAAAAAACAACTAACAATAAAAGAATGTTAAAATTGATTGGGTTACGTACGTAAAGAATGAGAGGAAACGAGAGAGTTAAGTAGAAATAAGAGAGAGAGAGGAGGGAGAGAGAAAGAGATGAAGGGAGAGAAAGAAAGAAAGCGAGAAAGAAAGAAGGAAAAGAATGAAAGATAGATAGAAATAGAGAGAGAAATCGCGGTGTACGTAAAAAGGTAGCGTAAGGAACGAATTTGAAATATTGAATAAAACAGTGATGTTAAGATAGAATTGGGTATAAAAAAAAATAGAAAAAAAAAAGCTAATATGAAACCTAATGGAAAATATATTGCGATTCAACAATGATAATGATAATAATAAGAATAGTAATAATAATAATAAAAATAATAATAATAATAATAATAATAGTAATAAAAATAAAAAATAATAATAATAATAATTATAATAATAATTATTGTTATTAGTATTATTTTTATTATTATTATTATTATTATTATTATTATTATTATTATTATTATTATTATTATTATTGTTGTTGTTATTATTATAATGATAACAAAAACAGTAATGGTAGTATTACTACTGCTAATAAGAGCAATAAGGATAATGTGAGTGAGGAAGAGGGAGAAAAAAAGAGGTAGAGAAAGAATGAAAAGAGGCAAAAGAGAGAGGAAGATAGGTAGAGAGCGTGTGAGTGAGAGAGAGTGTGTGAGTGAGAGAGAGTGTGTGAGTGAGAGAGAGAGAGAGAGAGAGAGAGAGAGAGAGAGAGTAGACAATGCAACAGGAGAAGTAAAGCATGTTACTTTCTCTAAATATTTATATAACTACTTTTCTCTCGCGTTTTCAATATTCAACACCTCACGTCTGTTTTATATGTGCATATGTATGTATGTCTGTCTGTATGTATGTATGTATGCATGTATGTATGTATGTATGTATGAATGTATGTATGTATGTATGTGTGTGTGTATGTATGTATGTATGTATGTATGTCATTATTCAGTTTTGTTTCAAGATTTCTTGCCAATAGAGAACCCAGTCATGGCTGTCAGAGAATTTCGGCGAGTACATCAGCACTAACATCTGGTCACCTAACTACCCAGAATGCAAACCCCTTATTATGCGTGGGGAGAAGTTGCGCTAGAGAGAGAGAGAGAGAGAGAAAGAAAGTGAGAGAAAGAGAGAGAGAGAGAGAGAAATAGAGAGAGAGAGAGAGAAAACAAGGTAGAGAGCGTAAGATAGACAGAGTGAACAAGGGGGAGAGAGAGAATGCGTCTCAGAGAGAGAGAGAGAGAGAG
>NC_068995.1:48282757-48283611 GCF_001194135.2 Octopus bimaculoides | reverse complement strand
ACATTGTGAGTGTTTATTGAGCGAAAACACCTAAAGCACCACGAGGTTCCGGCAGAGGATGGTGGCGAACCCTGCTGTACTCTTTCACTACAACTTTCTCTCACTCTTTCTTCCTGTTTCTGTTGTGCCTGTAATGCAAAGGGTCAGCCTTGTCATACTGTGTCACGCTGAATATCCCCGAGAACTACGTTAAGGGTGCACGTGTCTGTGGAGTGCTCAGCCACTTGCACGTTAATTTCACGAGCAGGCTGTTCCGTTGATCGGATCACCTGGAACCCTCGTCGTCGTAAGCGGCGGAGTGCCAACAACAACAACAACAACAAGTATTGGCTAACCCTGTATATGTATATGTATATAGACACATGCATATGTGCATATATACTTACATATAAAAATTAATGAATCTACATATAGATAGATAGATAGATAGATAGATAGATAGATAGATAGTTAGATAGATAGATAGATAGATAGATAGATAGATAGATAGATAGATAGATAGATAGATATTCCCACTTCCAATAGCGCTTCATGTTCATTCGTTGTCGAATTTTATGCTTCGAATCTACTTTTCCCTCAATATAAGTATGTTTTCTTCCGTATTGATTAATAACTTCAACTATTTCAACTTTTAATTGAAACAAACATCTCCTTTGTGTATAAGGTCTGAAGATTGAAAACAAAATGCACACTTCAGTAACGTTATTTAATTAATTCACGAGACAACCACACCCCTAGTGACAAACAATCACAAGGAAAACATTCCATATACACACATAGGCATATATGCATATAATATGCATATATATATATGTGTATATACACACACACACACACACACACACACACACACA
>NC_068995.1:48275675-48278175 GCF_001194135.2 Octopus bimaculoides | reverse complement strand
TGTTTATCCGCATAATTCCCTTCATATCTGTTCAACTGGGTTCCTCTTATAGCGACACTGTAACCCGCGGAATTGGTCCCTCTTAAAAGCATCGCAGTCTGAGCTCAAATCATTTGAATGCTTGTAAGTATTTTCTATCTCGAGAATCTTTGAATCTCATCCGTTTACAATATATATGTATATATATATTCAAACGTGTGCCGTTCCTACAATTTTGCCGTTCAGCGTATCACCAATGCATAGAGGTCAACAATACACATTATAAAATATACACAATCATAAATCATTTTGATCCTGATCCCGGATATAAACGTAAGTCGCATATTTGAATTTACAAGCATTTTGACAGGATTTTCTCTCATGGAAAGACTGCTTTAAACATCGAATGGACAATGGTAAGTTTCATGATAGCTAAGCATCTTAAACCAAAGTTGGTTAAGACAAACCGTGTAGACATGCATTAGTGTTAAGACACGCCAAGCCTGAAAATCAATTACTTGTAGATAACTACCGGCTAATTATATTCCGGCAACGTTTAACGGTCATTGCAATGGATTATGAAATTATGTTCACATATGTGGACAAAACGTTAATCTGTTGTGATAATAATTTATGACTTACTGAAACTCTGATAAGATTTATAATCCGTACACATACACGCCTCTCTTACTCTCTCTCTCTCTCTCTCTCTCTTTCTCTCCTTTCTGTTTTCTTCTCACTCTCTATTCCCCACCTCTTTATTTTTGCATGTCTTTATATGTGAGGGAACCAGTGTGTCTTGATATAAGTATACTTACAGTTTTGAAGTTGTTTCTGTCGACTAAATATGCAATTATGACGGAAGCAACAGAAACATGGCAGTAGAGCTAAAGGTGTCAGTGGTGATGATCTAATGGCGTCAAAAAGGATTAGGTTGAAAAAAGTAGGGATGTGTGTGTTTATAAGATATAGACACATACACATATACGTATATACACACATACATATATACATACAATATCTCACCTTCAATAAAATTTGTTAATTTGTCGTACAGGTATATTTTAGATAACATTTTAATTGCCAGCATCAGTACCCGGTACGCATTTAAGATATGGTACGGCAGGCAGGGCGTTAAGATATTTTAATCGAGGAGGGTGGTCGATGCGGAAGCAGAAGTGGTTGAAGGGGTCGAGGCGGAAGGAGCAATGGCTAAAGGGGGTCCATGGTCGAAAAAGTCTGGCGACCCCTGTGCTTCTTGGATTCGTTCCATATTCAAAAAGAGCAGATCTAAACTGTTCTTTGAGGAGAGAAGACAATTATGCCTTCGCAGAGGCGCAGAGAACTAAACGTGAGATACCTTCCCATTTTCCTTCATATTTCCAGCCAGCGAATAAACCTGAAATAGATATAGCAACAAAATACACCATTTAACAAAGACACAAGCCGAGGTTGTAATGAGAGACCTTTATAATCTGTTTCATGGTATATAAACGGTTACTGTGATGATAGTGGCGTGATTGTAGTAGTAGTAGTAGTAGTAGTAGAAGTAGTAGTAGTAGTAGTAGTAGTAGTAGTAGTAGTAGTGTTTCTTCTGTTAAACGTCACCGGTGTAGCGTCCCCGGTGTATTTTTTCTGTTAAACTTCCCCGGTTTGTTAAACGTCCCCGTCTTTGTTAAACGTCCCGTCCACGGTGTATCTTTGTAACCCCGGTGTTGAAGTCCCCGGTGTATTTTTCCTCATTGCCACAACATAACCACAGAGCCACAAAATGGAAAACTAAAACCTTGCACTCAGTGATATGTAGTTTCTCACAGAAAATGGTCGAATATGAGAAAACCTGCAGCATTTAATTTGTTTCTTTGTAAAAATGCTTACAAAGTGTCGCAAGGCAGTGTTACGATTAGGGGAGTTATTGAAGGTTTTCCTGTCACGATTAAATGAGTGGGGGAAAAAACAAAACTAAACTTATATACAAGTATACATATATTATTGCGTAGACAAATAAGTGAATACATATTAACACACACGCACGCACACACATACACAGAGGCACACACACTCGCACACACACACACAAACACACACATATGTATATATTTATGTGTATGTGTATATATATACATATATATATATATGTGCATATATATATATGCATATATATATGTATATATATATATCTATATATATATACACACACATATATATATGCATATATATATATGTATATATATAAATATTCATTTATATATATACACACATATATATACATATGTATAAATGCATATATATGTGAATTCACGTATGTGTGCGTGAGTGTGTTAAAGCCTTCCAAATTTATATGAAAAGATAGAAATTTATCTTTTTTGCGCCAGGATTTCTTCAACTCCAGGGAAAATTAAATTCATTAAGTCTGAAAGAGGAACGCGTTGGCATGCGTAGAGAAGAACTCACACACACACACACACACACACACACACACACATATATATATATATATATATATATATATATATATATA
>NC_068995.1:48274659-48275481 GCF_001194135.2 Octopus bimaculoides | reverse complement strand
ATATATAATCTTGTTATCACATTGTGGCATATCTCAGTTCTCAGTTCGTTTTCCTCTAAATATCAGCGTTTACTCCTCTCTGTTTTCTGCGTGCCATTCATCTCTTACCACGCTAATCTTTCTTTTTGTTTCTCTCTCTATGTCTCTGTCTTTCTCTCTCTCTTTATACATATATGTGTGTATGTTTGTGTGTAAGTATTAATTTTAGCATGCTTGTCTGTTTATATTTTCTGCACATCTTCATATTTTGTGTGTGTGTGTGTGCGTGTGTGTGTGTGTGTGTGTGTGTGTGTGTTTTACATTTCCCGTTTTGTGTTTTTGTATTTCATTTCCCCCTTATTCTCCCACCCTTTCTTTCATATATTCCAAATATTATTGTATTCTATTGAAATATCATCTAAAATTATAATCCTCTTAAATACAACAAACATGATGAGCGAGAGAACAGAAAGATGGTAAGGTATCGCACGCAACACAAGATTAAGAGAAAAGTCTTATTGCGATTTATCTTTAGTTCTTGACTGGATTCGATCGAGTGGGAATTCGCTTATGTCAGTCATACGATAAGACTTTCGATAAGTAACTTAGAGGATTGTTCTAGACAGAATATGTCATATCTATCTTTTAGCATACTTAACAGTCATGTATTTCAAAAATCTGTTTAGCCCAAGTTGCCGTATAATTCATATGTATATATGAACATTTACATATACGCATACATGTGAGCATTTTGTACAATCGTATGCAAATCTTTATGTATTTTAATATATGTCTGTCTGTCGGTCTTTCTCTCTCTCTCTCTCTCTCTCTCTCTCTCTCTCT
>NC_068995.1:48270642-48272031 GCF_001194135.2 Octopus bimaculoides | reverse complement strand
ATATATACCTATATATATATCCGATCGGCATCAGATGTGCACTCTCACATTTGAAATATCGAAGAACGTGCCGTTTCATGAACATGAATGGATTCCATCGAGCATCACCAGTAACAACAAAACACCAACGAAACTACCACGACGACGTCGACGACCAACACCACTGCCACCATCACCACCACCACCACCACCAACAATAACAACAACAACAACAGCAGCAACAATACCTATACCACCAACCTCAACAGCACGATCTTCTCCACTAGAATAAAATAAAATCCCTGACAAATAAATTCGTTGTAAAGCATCGGGCGGTTAATTTTACTGGATAACGTCAACAATCGTTACCTCGAAATCAAAGCACCTCTCTCTAATTGAAGTCACTCTAGCAGAAAGCAAGGTTTCAGAAGAGCCAAATGATCTGGCTACACAAAATTTCACTTTCAAGTTGAACTTTATTGTTTTTAATAGATTAGGTTTCATTAAGACATCGCCGATTGGTTGGTTCGCATTTATTCGTTTATTATCGTGCAAGCTACCGTAAATCACATTAAATGAGTTTGATCTAATGAAGCTGAGCTGTTGAAAATTCATCTGTCTATGCGTTTATCTACTCTCCTATATATGTATATATATACACACACACACATACACACACATATGTATATATACATATACACATATATATTTGTACTTTAAATATATATATATATATATATATATATATATATATATATATATATATATATATATATATATAAATTCTGTTTAATTTGTTCTTTTCGTAGTCTGATTTTATAGCTTAACACACTCGCACTTACATAGACACACGCGTATACACGCTCACACACACATGCACACACACGTATACACGCTCACACACACATGCACACACACGTATACACGCTCACACACACACATGCACACACACGTATACACGCTCACACACACACACACACACACACATGTAACCTATAATTTTGTTACCCGAATATCTAATATTTTTCACCCTCACAGCTCATCTTCTCCATTTGGAGTCGTACGCAAGTTTTCTCTATATACAAAATCTCGAAGCTATAATTCAATACTTAGGAATTCACAAAATATACTGTAATTTGCATATGTAAACAACAAAAGGTAATACGTAACAACACTGCTTGTAATGTAGCTTTGAAACTCTGCATTAGCTACCACTCATTTCATACAGACATTCGTATAACTTTAATAGCGGTAGTTTGACTTAGGCTTATGTCGTGGGGCGCCATGTTGCTCCTGCTGAACTCACTGCTTCGACTTGTAGATACCACACATTTAACTGAATGAAGATGAATAATGCGCAGTAACTCTTCATTGCATATGAATATATATATATATATATATATATATATA
>NC_068995.1:48266511-48269796 GCF_001194135.2 Octopus bimaculoides | reverse complement strand
TATATATATATATATATATATATATATATATATGTATATATATATATATACAGAAAAATACATACAGAGACATGTACATGTTCTAGCATAAATACACACACACACACACACGCAAACATATATATATAGAGATATGTATAAACACGCACACATATACTAGCTGACGTACCCGGTAACTCCCGGGAAAGTGGGGCTTATCTCTTGGTTCTGTTCTCATAATTGTTTAGCTAATCCAATAACAACTATACATGGAAATGTTGAAATTTGGAGGGGGCAATGGCCCAGTGGTTAGGGCAGCGGATTCGCGGTCGGAGGATCGCGGTTTCGATTCCCAGACCGGGTGTTGTGTGTGTTTATTGAGCGAAAACACCTAAAGCTCCACGAGGCTCGGGCAGGAGGGGGTAGGGCGACCCCTGTTGTACTCTTTCGCCCCAACTTTCTCTCACTCTTTCTTCCTGTTTCTTGAGTAACGCTGCAATGGGGGAGGGAACACATACGCCATAGAAACCGGGAAACCGGGCCCATGAGCCTGGCTAGGCTTTAAAAAGACGCATAATAAAAAAAAGAATATGTTGAAATTATAAGAGAGAGAAAGAGTTGGGAAAAGCAGAGGGAAAAGGCGGCGAGCTGGCAGAAACGTTAGCACGCCGGGTGAAATGCTTAGCGGTATTTCGTCTGCCGTTACGTTCTGAGTTCAAATTCCGCCGTGGTCGACTTTGCCTTTCATCCTTTCGGGGTCGATTAAATAAGTACCAGTTACGCACTGGGGTCGATATAATCGACTTAAACCGTTTTTCTGTCCTTGTTTGTCCCCTCTGTGTGTAGCCCCTTGTAGGCAATAAAGAAGTAAGAGGGTTTGAAACTTAGCTAAAGTGAATAAATAGCAAAAGTGAAGTATAAATTATGTTGGCGAGATAGCGTAAGGAATAGCGCTGCAATAAGTAGACGAGCTCATTGATTATCGCCCATGTTTAATAGTTATTTACGTCATACGTTAAATTCTAAAAATGTTAACAGGTCACATTTTTATTAATATTCAAAGCATTATTTCAAATACATTCACTAAAAAATAAATATCACTCAAAGTGACTCAGAAAATATTACTCAATCTCTCTATCTCTCACATACTCAATCTGTCTCTTTCTCTCTTTCTCGCTCTCTCACACACTCATAGACGTACATGGACAGACACATTACGAAATACAGAGTAACCACAGATTCTCACTAATACCACTATTAATCATAATCCTCCTGTACATTCCTCCATCTCCTTTTTATGCTTTAATTCTCGTTTTAAACCAAATGGTTTCGTCAAAATATTTCTGTGTTTTATTTTCAATGAAAAATCGCCATTTTGATTTTGTCTTCACTCGTTAATATTTTTTTTTTCTTCTACCCAAATTTTCGATTCTATTTATTTGTTTCTCTTAGAAATTATTTCGTTGAATACACATTCTTCTCCTGAATGAGATTGGTTACCATTTATCATTGTTGATTAATAAATAAACAAAACAGAATTTTTCAAAAAATCAAAACAAAATATATCTCTATCGCTATTATTGCATCGATCGGTGTCTTCTGTTCTTTGACTATTCCTGTCACGATTTTCTGACCTTTGTATTGATTGGAAGTCAGAGAAATTTTGGTTGTGGTGTCTCTACGGTCTGACTGTTATGACCGCGCATTGTAATGTAACAAGGGACAGTATTGCTTATGCTAATTCCTGTATATTTTATGTGGTGAATATGGAATGTGTGGTTTTCTAGTTTTTTTTTTTTCTTTCGACTTCCCTCGCTTTATTTACATGCTGGTGATAGTAATGATATTGTTATGGTTAATGCCTACGATAAGAATGAGAAGGCCGAAGAAAAAGTCGTGGTGGAAGATGACGAGGATGATGATGATGATGATGATGATGATGATGATGATGATGATGATGATGATGATGATGATGATGATGATGATGGCAGTGGCTGTGGTGTTGGTAACGATAGTTATGAAGAAAATAACGAGGATGACCATAATAATAATAATAATAATAATGATAATAACAATAATAACAATAATAATAATAATAATAATAATAATAATAATAATAATAATAATAATAATAATAATAACAGGCAAAAGGGCTAAATTTGGGGAGGAAAATGGTCGATTATATCGACGCCAGTACGCAACTGGTCCTTGTGTCATCCTTTAGGAGTCGGTATAGTAAGTACCAATTGGACACTGGGGTTAATGCAATCGAGTTGTCCCCTCCCTAAAATTGCCAGCCTTGTGCCAAAATTTGAGATGACGGACTTACTCAATCATTAACATACCGAGTAAAATGCTTAACGGCATTTTGCACGTCCTTAAGTTCCGAGTGCAAATTCCACCGATGTCGACTTTGCCTCTCATCCTTTTGGGCGTCGATATATGAAGTACCAGTCAAGTACAGGGATCGATGTGATTGACTATCGCCGTTCAGCAAAATTTCAGGCCTTGTGCCTATAGTAGAAAGGATGATCATTATTTTTAAAATTCTACAGGCACGGAAGTGCTGCCGGACGGACCTGCCCGAGATGCGTGCAGAGCGACCCAACCGTTTTGCATGCACTCGTCCAGTTTTCATGCATTACTGTCCCGTGGAATTATGTCGGACAGTTGTTGTCCCGTACAGGACGGATCCGGCCATCGGCCGAATTCACCGTAACGATTGACCCGCGCCTTTCTTTGGTCAGGTAGGGTAGGCAATTTTTCCTCTGTCTAGCAGCCGTACCGAAAGAGGTTGTATCGGGGACCAGGTTGAAATGACTGAAGACTGTCCCACATCAACTTTTTTCCGATTTCACTTGGAAAGCAAGATGAGGGTGGAGAGAGAAGTGATGCCACCCCCACCCCGGTACATTTGCTGAAAGGTGGGTGAATGTAGCGAAAACGGCCAATGTGCCTATACGTTGGTGAATTTGAGGAGGAGTGGTGTATCCTTCCCGAGTACCCTCGAAGCGTCGGGTGGTTCAGAATTGGAGGGATACTCGAGCTAACCCTGAGTTGTCATCACCCCTATTGGGGGGAAATGTCATTGTTATATGTTTCTTGTTTTATATTTATTGCTATCGTTTACTTAATTGCTTACTCATTGTTTTCTGTAAAATCCCCCCCACTGTCCCTGTCTACAGTATTGTGCCCTTTACATGGCCAATAAATGAAACTATTATTATCATTATTATTATTATCACTACTACTACTACTACTACTACTACTACTACGACGACGACGACGACGACGACGACAACGACG
>NC_068995.1:48265490-48266359 GCF_001194135.2 Octopus bimaculoides | reverse complement strand
TACTACTACAATTATTGTTATTGTTGTTGTTATTGCACTTCTACCAAATGTTAGGCCTTGTGCCTAGATTAAGAATGTTATTATGATGACGCTGGAGTCGATGATGTTGCCGGCGAAGAAGATAACGACGGTGACGACGACAAAGGTAATGATAATAATAATAATAATAATAATAATAATAATAATAATAATAATAATAATAATAATAATGAAGAAGATGATGATGAGGAAGTAGATGGAAGGGAGAGGGTTTAGATGCTGAGGTTGTGTGGGATAATGAAGATGCTGACGATGATTTCGACGGTGACGATTATGATGTTTACGAAGATGGCAAGATGGCGGAAAAGAAGCAGTAACAAGTCGAAGACGAAGAGGGGGAGAATGAAAGGAGAGAGAATGAGATAGACGATGGCAGTGACAGAAACGAAAATCATTTGGAAGAGGTCAAAAGCGAGGTGAAATCTGTTCATTCTTTCAGAATGCTTCCAAAAAGAAGACATTGTTTTTAGACATAAGTTATTAATCAAAATTTTAACGAATTAAAGAATCTGAAAAAAAAAAATTCGTGATAAATGGACAAAGTCAAGGAAGCAAATGCTATAGCTCGCAAGATTTTGCATAAAATAAACGTTTCCAGTAAATTCTTCTTTATACGTAGGCGTATATTGATCATTCAATATATACATGCGTATATCTTTATCTATCTATCTATCTATCTATGTATGCGTGCGCCTACACATACTAAATATAAGTATGTACTTTGTAATACAAACACACACACACACACATATATATATACATATATACATATATATGTATGTATATAAATGAATATATGTATGAATGTATTGTATGTATGTATGTATATA
>NC_068995.1:48264415-48265391 GCF_001194135.2 Octopus bimaculoides | reverse complement strand
ACACACACACACATATATATATACATATATATGTATATATATATACCGGAATAAGTACATAAATGTGCAGTAAGGTGGAAAAAAAGAGTACTCAAATACCAGAGGTAGAGTAATATGCTTTATTTAAAAGCAGCTGAAATATAACAAAAAACTGTTACTCGGAGTTTCACGTTCCCGTTCAGCGGACAGTTTTGAACATCAGTCGAAAATTTGTGTTAACGAAAAAAAACAGATGAGGACAAATGTCCGTCAAATGTAAATAATATCAATGTTCTGATATGCCACTTCGTGCGTTACACGAGGCACATTTTCTTTCAGGCTTTCTGCATTGTTGTCAATGTCCTTCAAGGCAAGAATTTTAATGTTCTATTTTCCAATATCCATTTGATTAGAATGCTTAAGATGCTTCAAGATGCCTCAACCGTAAAATGAGTGGAACGCTAAACTGTTTCCCAACATCCAGTATTTAGCGAATGTTTTCCAGTACGGATGTGTTTAGAAATGATTCTAAATAAGTAATAACTAAATGAATTACTATTCAGTGATCCATGATACATACTCAATTTCCTAAGCAGTCATATATCTCAGAAATTCTGGCATCATCTATCTGCTACTGTTGTGTAGCTCCGTACGAACTATAATCAGTTTCAGTAAAGCTTACCTCACTTTCCACAGAATATCACTGTTAGCGTCAAAATCTCTCGACAGTAAAAACAATATTTGAGCAGGTCCGTGGCAGATAAGAAAATACAATTTAGAAACACGAAAAATGCACCAAACCGATATAGGTTTATATAGATATTTCCAGTCAAAATTTGGCGGATGTAGGATTTATATAAGGTTCCATCTTCTCATTGGTGTAAAATAAGTCCACTGCAAAAGAAAAGGGAAAATCCTCGGAGACTAAGGAAAAAAAAAACCGACGGTAACAAATACAGAAAGAGAGAGAGAGAGAGAGAGAGCGACGGTGACAGAC
>NC_068995.1:48262108-48263402 GCF_001194135.2 Octopus bimaculoides | reverse complement strand
ATATATATATATATATATATATATATATATATATATATATAAATGCGTGAGATATTTGAGCACAAGCTATTGTGCGAAGAACCGTGCGGAAACCTATCAATACGAGAATGTCCTTACACACACACGCACACGCACAAACACTTACGCACACATACACACACACACACACACATACAGGCACACACATACGCATACACCTATATATATGCACTCAGGTACATACATATCTCTGCGTTTGCATGTATGTATATATATATATATATATATATACACATGCGAACACGTCACCATATATGTCCAAGCAACTGACTATATAACACCATAACTATACATATACATGCACTTGTTTCTCCGCGTTATAAATATGCGTTTGGTAGGAGTGTATATTTGAGTGCATCGCAGTTGTGTGCCTTCGTACCGCTCAAATATTTTGTTTACATGCGCCATGTTTCTTCTTTATTATATTTGTGAATTTCACATGATGAAAGAAAGAAAGAAAAAAAGCGATTTCACTTCGTTTCACTTCATATAGCTCTCGGGAAAAAAACCATTTTCTTCACTGTTTACTTTTAATCCAATTGATTTTATCGACTCTCGATTCAAATTAAACAGACAATAATTAATTCTAACGACTAAAACAGACTGATTGCAAACCCCACTCCCTAAAAAAAAAAAAAAAAATGAAACAACACAACAAAAAAATAAATGAATCTTTTCATTGAATATTATACATATTCTTGCTATGCTTCCTTTTTATAAGTTTTTAATTTAAATTGTTCATATTTTTTTAAATATTTTTTTTTATTTCGTATTCTTCGTAATAATTTTTTTTTTAAGAATTTAATTTTTTAGTTTATTAAAATTGTTTTTTAGTATAATATTGTTATTAATACTATCATCGTATCGTTATTGTTTTTGTTAAATAATATTAAGAGTAGTGGATGTGGGGTTAGTAGTGATGGTCATGACAACAACAACAACAACAACAATAATGATTGTAACAACCAATTAACAACAACAACAACAGCAATCATAATAACCATGAGTATTATTAGTATTTGGTTGTCCTTAATATTTTGTCTTCGTTGTTGTAGCTGTAGTTGTTGTTGTTGTTATTATTATTATTATTATCATCATCAACATTATTATTATTATTATTATTATTATTATTATTATTATTATTATTATTATTATTATTATTATCATCATCATCAACATTATTATTATTATTATTATTATTATTATTATTATTATTATCATTATTATTATTATTATTATCATCATCAACAATATT
>NC_068995.1:48257997-48258489 GCF_001194135.2 Octopus bimaculoides | reverse complement strand
ACATATGTACGTTTCTATGTATGTACACACTTTTGTATATGGGTGTATATATGACATTCATAAATTCATATTCATTTATAAATTTAAAAATCAATTTTACAAGATTTTCTTTTCCAAAATCTTTAGAAATCTCCTTCGTTGTTCTTTTCTCCTCCTCTCCACCTCTCCTTCTCTCTCTCTCTCTCTCTCTCTCTCTCTCTCTTTCTCAGTCGAATATTTAAAATATTAACTAGTCTGGGTTACGTGAACTCTTCTTTTGTTTTTTTTATATTTTTGCTGATCTCATATCTTATTTTTTAACCTGTGTCATTATTTCGCTCCAGAATGCGTATATATATATGTAGATATATATACATACACGCATATATATATATGTATAAATATCTATATACATATGTATATATATATATGCATATATGTATATATAAACACATATATGCATATATATATATATGCATGTATATATATACACACATATATATATGTGCATAT
>NC_068995.1:48256210-48257987 GCF_001194135.2 Octopus bimaculoides | reverse complement strand
GTGTGTGTGTGTGTGTGTGATAGAGAGAGAGAGAGAGAGAGAGAGTGTGTTCATTTTATGTATGCACATACAGACAAGTACATATGTGTGTGTATGTGTTTCTGTGTGAGTATGTACACTGTGATTGATAGTAGTGTGAGAAAATGGTGTACCCGACACAGAATGTATGTATGTAGCCATGTTTATGGCTGTGAGAGAAAGATAGAAAGATTGACTATATATAGAACTAGAAAGGAAAATGAAAAATAAGATAATGAGAAAAATAACAGAGCTATATAAAGTATATAGACAGTTAAACACATTGAAGGAACCAAAAATATAAATTGGCTGAAGGAAACGCAAATATGAAAATTTTAAATGGGTCTGATTAATTTTTGTTGAAGACTTTAGGATTAAAACACGGAGGGAGATGGAAAAAATATTGTATAAAATAATAATTTCAGAAATAGTAGTAATTAAGATCATAGTCGGAAACACTCAAAAGGTGGTGTGTCTGTTTATGTCCCCCACCAAATAGACGACCGCTGTCCTATCTGTCATGGGAGACAATCATTGTTCAAGAAATCACCGTCTCTGATTTTCCATTAGGAAACAGACCGCATATCGTGTATTTGGGATATATCGGCGATGTACTGGTGCATTATAGGTGTAATGTTATCGCATGTGTCATTCGTAGCTTCTTAGAGTAGAGAGTTCTCATTCGTCTCTTCCACTATGAATTTTTCTTCTGTTTTTTTTTATTTTTAATTTTCTTAGTCTTGAAACCATGCTGCACGTCTGCACGTGTTATTTTTCGCTTCTCCTTCCATCCCACAATTCACATGCATGACACAACGAAGATTAATATTAGTGTCGCCGGTTTAATATGATTTATTGCTTGTAGATTTACAACGTGCATGCTTAGACCATAATCCCCTTTATTTTCTTGTTCATGTTGCCTGTGAATAATGCGTTATCTGCTTTCAAGATACCAAACTAGAAATTTTTTTTTGTAACGTCCATACTGCATTTGATAACCTTAAACAAATATCAAACTCTCTGATAGTGAGGAGAATAACAGAGCTATATAAAATATATAGAGAGTCAAACGCATTAAAGGAACCAAAAATATAATTTGGCTGAAGGAAATACAAATATGAACATTTTAAATGGGGCTGATTAATTTTTGTTGAAGACTTTAAGATTAAAACTCCGTGGGAGATGGAAAAAATATCATCTGTCATTTAATTTCACTTATTAAATTTATATTCTAATGTTTCATTGCAAAATGTATGTTAGATTCTAGATTTACCATGAAGAAGATTTACCATCATCATCGGGTCAAGCTTTCTCAGAATGACTTTTGATTGCCAATTCCTTGTCTATAGTCGTAGGTCCTATTGCAGCGCCTGTTTCCCAGACCAAAATTCATAGGAGTATGTTCTTCGAAATGTGAAAGAAGCCAAGGACAGAATATGTTTTTTTTAAACATATTTTTTTTCTTTTTTTTTTTTGCTTTGCATTTCATTCCCTACTACCAACTTGCTTGCCAATTATAATAGCATTTCTGCTATTTTCAGGTTTTCAGAAATTCACCATGACCCGGGTAGTGTGGCTAGCGGTGCTATAACCCGTGATTCTGTCCGCGACACCTTATTGAATATTTGCAGCTAACCTTTATATCTACAGGCCATTCATTTATCCTCAAAATTGGGAATCCGATGGATGGGAGTTTTCATCACCACACCATTCAAGAAGAGTAAGTTGGTACAATTTTGCGTTATTTCAGGGTCCGGTC
>NC_068995.1:48252820-48254594 GCF_001194135.2 Octopus bimaculoides | reverse complement strand
TCATCATCATCATCACTACCACTACCACCACCACCACCACCGCTACCACCACCTCGACCTTCACCACAACTACCACCAGCACCACCACCACCACCACCATCATCATCAACATCATCGTCGTCGTCGTCGTCGTCGTCATCATCACAACCACCATCATCATCGTCGTCGTCGTCATTATCATTGCTGCCATCATTACTGAACGCCATCAATCAACACATCTAACTGTCTCCATTTTCCTTTCATTAATGATGTCATCATTGCATTTTCTTAATTATATTTTTATTTTTATATTTCCTCTTCTGTCCATAATTAATTGATATGGAATTAGCGAGAAATGCAGGACACAAACCACAAATTAAATTCAAAAATAACAAGAGTCCTCTCAACAACAACAACAACAGCAACAACAACAACAACAACAGCAACAACAACAACAACAGCAACAACAACAACAACAACAACAACAGCAAGGACGACCATAACAACATTTAAAATAATATTGATGAGGAGGAAGAGAAGGAAGGCGAGAAGGATGAGGCTGAGGATAAGGTGAAGGAGGTGGGGAGCAGGGAGTTAAACGAACAATGATGTCAATGGTGGAGATGCAGCTTCTGCTGCTGCTGCTGCTGATGATGATGATGATGATGATGATGATGATGATGATGTTGATGACGATAACGACGTTGACGGTGGTGATGAATACCACGATGGTCATGGAAATGATGATGATGGTGGTGGTGGTGGTGGTGGTGGTGGTGGGGATGGTGATCGGTGGTGCCGATGACGATGATGATGTTCATGATGATGCTGACAGTAGTAGCAGCTGCGATAATAGTAGTTATTAATGATAGTTTAGTGACAATAGCTACAGACTTCTCTCTGTTATGTTGGTTCATTATTGAATTAACAAGTGTAAAAGTCCTCTAGCATTTTAGAACGAGGTGTCAAAAAGACATTTGAAACTCAGCGCCAAAGTGTGAAAACCTGGCAAGAAAAAAAAAATTTTTGAATATCAATAATTTTCTACTAAGGAAACTGTTTTATCAAAACGTTTTAATTAAAAATCTTATTAGTATTGCGTGTGTATGTATTACACAGTGGGAAATTATTGTTCGAATCATACGCACAAATATATTGTTGCACAAACATACACAAACGCAAGTTCTACATGAATGTGTGAGCTCCCGATCGTTGCAGATGTGCATGCGCGCTGTATATCTACCCGTTAAATCATACGCACATATGTATGCATAAACATGTTTATACGAATATGAGAGAAGGCACATATATGTGCATACGCAAGATGTTAGGTATGTAACCGATATTGCTTTGGGTACTCCAGATCAGTTTTGCATATATGTATATATATGTAAACTCACATATGTATGTAGACGTTAATGCGCACTCATATGCATGTGCATGCACGTATACATACATACGTATATACATGGGTATATACATTCATAAATCTACAGATGAATAGATGAATAGATAGAAAAATGCAACAATCGTAACCTTTTTACACAACTCATATTTACATCTCTATCTATCTATCTATCTATCTGTCTAGTGAATGCTTCAAAAAAAGATGGGTGAATGTAGCAAGGATGGCACGTGTGAACGACGGAGCCATCTTGAGCATAACCCTATGAACAAGAAAAAAAAATAAAACAAAAAGGCAAAAGAGAGTCACTTACTGTTATAGTTTCTTCAATGAGAATATTGACCAAGGTTACCGTGGTCTTTTCCGTAGGCTTTTCCTTCCACGGCTAAA
>NC_068995.1:48252331-48252779 GCF_001194135.2 Octopus bimaculoides | reverse complement strand
TATATATATATATATATATATATATATATATATATATATATATATCACTGTGTATCTATTTCTTTCTCTTTTTTTTTGGCTACTGCTCTTGTTCTAGTTGTTGTTCTTGTTTTCTTGTTGTTGTTGTTGTTGTTGATGATGTTAATTGAGCTAATAGCGAAGATTCAGAAATGTGGTTTTGGTCAGGTTTAACCTAGTAGAATTTTCTTTTTAGTCGAATGAAACGACCCTAGTGCTCAGGTTTTTTTAAAGCTTGGGACTTATTCTATCGTTCTCTTGAGCCGAACCACAATGGTGTGTGGACGTAAACACACCGACACAGGTCGTCAAGTGATTGTGCGGAACAAACATAAACATAAATACACCTACACATTCACACACGCACAAACACACACATACACACACAAACTCATACACACACAGACAGATATATATATATATATATATA
>NC_068995.1:48245030-48251076 GCF_001194135.2 Octopus bimaculoides | reverse complement strand
ATCCTCTATTTATCTAATATCGAGGTCTCATTCTTTTGTTGTTGTTGTTCTTCTTCTTCTTCTACTCTTCTCCTTCTTCTTCTCCTTCTTCTTCTTCTGCAATAAGTGTATGAATCTTAGAGGGAAATAGTTTGAATAAATCATAATTAACTAACTCCGCTGTATTTTCTTTTACCCAAAGCGACGAACTTTTCAGAACCACCTCTTAGATTATGTAAGACTTGCGCCTATACTTCTAGACTGGATTGGTTACAGTGTGTTCTTGGTCCTGGCGTTTGAGATCTGAATTTCCATCTTGTGTGTGTTTTGCGAGTGTGCTTCTAGACTTGGTGTGTTGCAGTCTGAGTGCCTTTCACACTCTGCTCTATTACACTGTATGGTTTTTGTGGTATGTACTTCTAGTTTGTAAATGGATTAAATTATGCGCCTCTCGATTTGGATTGTTCCTGGCATGAGCCTCCAGACTGTGAGAAATTTGTGGTCTGTACTATTACAGACCACAAATTTCTTACAGTCGGGAGGCTCAGGCCAGGAACCAATCAGACGGTATTTTATTTGTGGCTTATATTTCTCTATGATTTGCGATTTACGGGGAGCGTTTCAAGATTGTGTTGTTATAAGCTCTTTTTATAAACTTTGTGTGCCTTGCGATATGAGCTTAATAATGGATATGATCTGTGTCCTATGCTTTTAAAATGCACGTATTTCGCGTGTATCCGTGGCTGCGTCGTTGTGGTTGTATGTCGTTGTAATCCTGATGCGTGTATCAAAACTGTTTGCTTTATGGTCTGTATTTATAGATGTTTTGTGGTATTCAGTGTGTTTCTCTGAAATACACCAGATTTGAGGTCCGTCATTCACGATAATGTGTTGTGCGAGTTTATGGTTTATGATTGTAGATTAAGTGTATTTTCTATAACGTTTATCTATATTTCGTGCTTAGCTTATGGACTTCTACTTGTGGGCCGCTTGCGGTCTGCATTTCTAGATTGTTTTGTGATTTGAGGTTCATACATTTAGACAGTTTGTGCTTTGTGGTCTTTTCTTTTTGCGGAGTAGTGAAATTTGTGGTTCTTGGAACTTTGTGATTTGTGCTCTGTGCTTTTAGATTGCGTGTATTTCACGTGCCTCTGTGGTTGAGTATGGCTGCGGTCCTGATGCTCTTCGTTCTTGGATTATGGCCTCATGTACTAGACTCTATTTGTTTTGTGGACTGTTTTATTAGGTTTTGTTGTTAGAGCTCCATACATCTTTATTGTGTTTTCTTTCTAGTCTTTTCTCTACGATTGTGTGTATTCTGCAGGGGTTTTTTTTTTAATATTGGTAATGCGTGCTTCCTAATCTAAACTTGGACACTGCGTGTAATTCTCTGCTGTGTGTATGTGTGTGATCTATGTTAGACTGTATAGGGTTTGTGGTCTCTTCTTCAAGTTTCTACATTGTTTGGTATCTATACTTGCAGATAATATGTTGTTTAAGGCCTGTGCCTCTACACCAACCGTAGTTTGTAGTGTGTAATTCTAGCCTGTATGTGGTTGGTGGACTGTGCCATTCTGAGCGCGGTTCACGCTCTGTGCTTCTCGGTAGTGTGTGGTTTGCGGTCTTTTACTCCAGATTACATGTTGTTTGTTATCTGTACTTCTAAATTGCGTGCGGTTTGCGGTCTGTGGGTTTTTGTGCATAGGATTTACGGATGATGTATGCTGTGTGGCTTGCAAACTTGCGTATGAATGTCATTTGTAGAGTGTTTACACAGTAACGTTGAGAGTGTATGTATGTATGTATGTATGTATGTGTGTGTGTGTGTATGTTTGACGCTCCTACTTCCTGCGTTCAGCTGTGTCTTGTGCAATATTTGTATCTATGAATGATGTGTGTGTATGATCTGCGATGTTTATGGATGTGATTTGTGGTTAATGTTTTTTGTGTACGTATGATCGTGTATTTGCGCTTTGTTTTATTTGAGCTTCGCGTTTTGCAATATATAACATTTGTGGCTAGTCCGTATGTGTGCGTGGATGTGCGTTTGTGCATCCTGCTTCCTGTATGTAAATGTGGTTTATAATAAATGTACTGTTCTATGGCGAGCGTGTGCGTGTATGTGCGTGTGTGTGTGTGTGTGTGTGTGTGTGTGTGTATGTGTTTATGTATGTCGGTGTATAGTCTTTATGGATGAGATGTGCGAGTTTATTGAAAGTGTGCTGGTCGCATCTCAAACTCACGATCACCACAACACGTCCTTACACGTTGAAACAAAAGGGAGCAAGAAAGAAAGTGAGATAAAGGAAGTGAAGAAGCCGGAGGGTTAGGAAGAGGTGGAGAGTATTGGAATAAAAGAAGCGGGGAAAAGGAAATAGGAAAAGAAAAAGAAAAAATAGAGAAGAGAAAGCGGAAGGAAAAAGGACATAAAAATTCTAATTAAAGAAACTAAGGATGGGACGATAGTAATAAAGAACGAGAAAGAAATGAAAGACGGAAGGAAAGAAATATAAAAAGAAAGAATTAGATAATAAGAAATACAAGAAACAGTAAATAAAAAAAGGCATAAAGAGGACAAAAAAATACATATTCAAATTTGACAAAAACAAAAGAAAAAGAAAAATATATGCTACTGCGAATAGAATGATAACGAAAGTGAAAGTAGAGGGAAGCAGAGGTGAGAGGAGGGGTAAGAGTAAATAGGAGCGGCGAGGGGTGGGAAAAGAGAAGGAGAGCGACAGAAATGCGCGAAGACAGAAAATGAAAGGAGGCGGCGGAGGCGGCGGCGACAGTAATGGTGGTGGAGAATAGTAAATTATGCGTGATGAACGAATCGGGTGAAAGCTGGGAAGAGGGTTGTGCCTTATGGGATCTGAAGGTTAGAGTTTGATTGGACAAGAGATGGATGGGTGGATGATGGGAAGGAGGGAGACAGAAAGAGGGTGAATAGGGTGCGATGGAAGGGTTAATAGATATGGACAAAATGGATGGATGGATGGAAGGATGGAACGATGGACGGGGTTGGATTGCAAGTTTGGTTGGGTATGTTGTGGTGGATATGTTGGATGGATAAATGCGCCATGGATGGGTGTGGGGGGAGGGGAGGGTAGATGATGCTTAAGAAGACATGAAGATAGGAAGAGAAATGGTTGAAAGTCAAATGTGTCCCTGCAAAAGAACAAAAAAAAAAATAAAAAGATAATGTGTACAATAAATAATAACTCAACAAACACAACAAATATATATACATAACCAAAGAAAAATATAAGAAAAAAATATATACGCTAAAAAACGATAAATATCAAAAATCCAGGGAAACTAAAAAGAAACCAAGAAAAACAAGCAATATTACAACTACTACTGCTGCTGCTACTGTTGCTGTTGCTGCTGCTGTTGATGATGATGATGATGATGTTGATGGTGATGACGATGACGAGGATGATGACGATGATGATGAAGATGGTGATGGTGAAGATGATGAGGAGGAGGAGGACGATGATGATGAAGATGATGATGATGATGAGGATGATGATGATGATGATGATGATGACGATGATGAAAATAATAATGATGATGATGATGATGGAAGCAGCTTTAAAGTTGCAGGTTCTTCCACGAGGCAGAGAGATAGGCTGGCACATTATGGAGCGGGGATTATTTGCGGTGAGGAATAAGGTAGGAGAAGATCTGGGGATGTAACGTTTCATTTTCTATCTTTTTTTATATTGAACTTCCTTTTTTATTTTTTCAAATATCGTTTTTTTTCAATATTAAATTAAAAACTGGTGTACAGACGAAGTTGACGGGAAAAAAAATTAGATAAAAAATTTAAAAAATGAAACATACTAACAAGGATGCATCATATGGTGAATGAGGATTAACTGAGACGCTATTGCTAGTGTACACATTGTGTGCTATGTGGCTGGTGTTGTACAGGAGGTGCAATGGAGGTGTATGATTGGAGCACGGCGTGTTTGTGTGTGTGTGTATATGTGTGAGTGTCGAAGAGATAACTGAAGCAGATATTTGTACTAATATACTGATGCTACTGTTACTGTATGTGTTAGTGAGGAGGCGCAATGGCGCAGTGGTTAGAATGGACGACTCGCGGTCATAAGATCGCGGTTTCGATTCCCAGAGCGGACGTTGTGAGTGTACTGTATATTGAACGAAAACAGCTAGATCTACATTAAATAAGGTTTCGTAAGATTTAGGGCTGAATACCTTATAAGCTTGTTATTTTATTACGACTTCGAAGTCTTCCCGTTGACATAGGGCTTAGACTTTTCAATTATTTTCCACTTTATTATATGTGGTATGACAGTAGAATTGTAGAACTGTATGTGGTTAGTATAGCGATTTTTGAAGTCGCCTTCACGTAGCATGATGGAACCCTTGTTTGTGAACTTCCCATACTGGACAAGTCAAAGGATAGTGACCAGGAAAATATGAACCACATTTTCTCGGACAGAAGTTTGCTCACGTAGAACACTTTTATCAGTAAAATTACAGAAGCATCGATGACTGTTTAAAACCAAGACCTGAGAGACTAGTGGAAAAGTTTCATAAATTGCCTATGTTCCATAGGGAGCGAAGTGCTTAAATTTGTAAGTATATCTTTTCTGTACAAATATGTAAAGACAAAAACCACAAAACAAGAGTATTCCTTTCTAGTATATGAACACGGCCTGTATATTCGGGACGGGAGTTAGTCCACTACATCGACTCCGGTACTGACTGATACTAATTTTATCGACCTCAAAAGGATGAACGACACAGTCGACCTCAGCAGCATTTGATATCAGATCGTAAATATGGAAGAAATGCCTCTAAGCATTTTGTTCGCGGTAGTACCTGCTCTGCCCAACGCCGTTAATGATATTAACGCTCTGCAAAGAATTGTGATTGACGTCTGACGCTGTTCAAGACCCAATGCAGTGTTTCGTTTCATGGTTGATGTCATTCATACCTAAACTGTTGAACAAATATTTAACTGAGGGTACATCATCAGTCTGTAGGAAACTGGCCACGGTTATTCCTGTTCCGAAACTGCCCAACGTTCTGATCCTCGCAATGATCACCCAATCAGATTTCTCCCTAAATTTGCCTAGGTTTGTTTGGCTTTGATTTATCAGGTTCTAGATTGACACCTTTTTGTGCTTTTCATCTCCGAGTCGACCGAAATTTTAGTAATAGTGGTAAGGCAAGCACTTCTATCGTTTGACATATGAAAAATATTTGACGCGGTAGAGCTTGTTCTGTTTCCGTTAGAAGTTTCATGTACATGAAATTTCTAGAAAGATCCTCAGTAATCTTGAATCTTTTCAGTAGATGGTTGTTCTTGCAACTGTTCTTATAGTTCATGCATTTATAATTGATGATTGTTATTGCATTTGGTGCTATAGTGAAGTTGTAGGATTTTGCAGCTGCTGTAAGTAGGAATAGTTATTTTTCTAGTACGAATGGTGGTGGTGGTAGTAGTAGTAATAGTGGTAGTCGTAGTCGTAGTAGTAGTAGTGGTAGCCGTAGTAATAGTAGTAGCGGCGGTGGTGATGGTAGTGGTAGTGGTAGTACTAGTGGTGGTAGTACTAGTAATAGTAGTGGTGGTGTTGGTGGTGGTAGTTGTGGTAGTAGTAGTATTGTTGGGTGTGGTGGTGGGTGTGGAGGCGGTGGTAGTAGTAGTAGTAGTAGTAGTAGTAGTAGTAGAAATAGTATGCTTCAAGCTCATAGTGAACTTCCACTGCGAAATTCCTCATAAGACTGTAACAGTAGTAGTAGTAGTAGTAGTAGTAGTAGTAGTAGTAGTAGTAGTAGTAGTAGTAGTAGTAGTTGTTGTTGTTGTTGTTGCTGGTGTAGTCGCAGTTGTGTTTGTAGTTGTCTGTCGAGGTCACTTTTAAAAGTCGTTGCTACTGTTATTATTCATGTTGTTGTTCTTGTTGTCTGTTCCTTATTCTATCTAACAAAAAAAACCGTTTTGATTTTGCTGCAAATCTGTTTTCTTTATTTTTTTCTTTCTTTCTCTCTTTCTCTAGTTCTTTTGTGTATATATATATATATATATATATAT
>NC_068995.1:48242537-48244865 GCF_001194135.2 Octopus bimaculoides | reverse complement strand
AGAGTTATTTTCATCTTAGATACATCATGTTTATCAATTCTTTGACCACGGGTCACAGACGCCAAGCCTGACTGATTGACTAAACACACCGTTTTGACAGTATTCCATTTATTGTACACAAAATCAAGCACGGACAAGAAAATAAATAAGATACAATAAAATAAAATAAAATATAAAAAATAAATAAATAAAAGAAAACGAAATCAAACAACGAACAAAAATATGATAGTGCTGATAATAATTGCTGTGATGCTTGATGCTGCTGCTGCTGCTGCTGCTACTACTACTACTACTACTACTTCTACTACCAACAACAACAACACAAGCACTACTACCACCACCGTCACCACCACCACTGCCACTACTTCAACTATTTAATAATAATAATAATAATAATAATAATAATAATAATAATAATAATAATAATAATGGTAATACAGGCTCTAGCTCTCATGGCTTCTGATCTTAACTGATTGGAAGCGTTATCATGTACATTGTTTTGTTTTGCCTTTGTATAAATGATAGGTTACAGCAAATATTCTGTTCAATACTACGGATTGGCTTGTCAGTTGTTTGACCTTAACCAGTTCAGCATGTCCCCGAGTGGCTGACAGTATGTACATCTCTAATCACGAGCAGAAGTAGTGGAAGAGCTTCATAGTCAATGGGTTGATATGAATTGTTTGGGGTTTGGATAATTCACCTTTGGAAAGATGGGAGCTTCGTTTAACATTATTAAACAACTCTTATTCAGGGACCTTTTGAGCGGGATGGGCTACTCAGCCCGAAGAAAATACTAACGGGGTCCTACCTTCAAGGTCATGCGCTGTTTATCTTGATATGAGATCACCATATCGCACACATGGTTGTGATGCATGTGCCTGGTGTACCCTTATCAGACGGGTAGTCATGATGAGTATATTGGGCTTTGTATATTTTACCCCAGTGTTACTTTGATGGCATGTACTGCTCTCTCACTCAATAATAATAATAATAATAACAATCCTCGAAATTTAGGGGAAATGGACTAGTCAACTATGAGATTTGGCCTCGACAGGTTTCAGGCACTTCCCTACTGTATATATTCTTGGGATATTCTTTCGTTTGTAAGATTACGTTTCATCTGATGGTTGCTCATGTTTTGTAATATAATAGAGTAATGTAATGTAATGGTGTAATAAAAAGATGCAAAGAAACTGCTGTAATGAGGTGAAATTTATCCATTGTGTGTTATTAATTTGATTACGTATATATATATATATATATATATATCCGCGCGTGTGTGTTTGCGTTAGTATTTGTACACCCAGCAACGTTTGACATCCAGTGATGGTGTATTTACGTCCCGTAACTTAACGTTTCGGCTAAAGAGACCGATGGAATAAGTAGCAGGCTTTAAAAAATAAATCCTGGGATCGATTTCTTCAACTAAAAATCTCCAAGGCGATGCTCCAGGATGGCCATCGTCAAATGATTGAAACAAGTTAAAGAAAATTAGTTATCCTGTTTATGCTGTATTATAGATTTAGTTTCTTAACTGCCAGGCCATACCATAGCTAATCGGCAGTGGGTGGTGCAGAATTCATTTATCAAAAGCTAGTCATCATGCAAGGTTCACTTCACCCAGCAGATGCCCTCAAGTTGAAAATTAGATTACCTCCCCTGTCCTCAAGACCGAAAATATATATTGGTAAACTTCTCTGTTTCATCCTCACAGTAACGGCTCCCTTCTGAAGAAACCTTGTGAAAATGAAAAACTTTATGGTTCTGCCCTTCAGTTTTTACTTACACTCACACAAATACACACTCAGGGGTGTATATTTTTCGTTCTTCCATCTGTATTTCCCATTAAACTTATACATTCTCGACATCGTCTTTAGCCATCATCGGCCCTCAACCAAATAAACGCCAAAAATGAGAGAAGCCATACTAATTACGATACGAATGCTGTCACGCCGCAGGTCAGCATCTAAAAGAATTAATGTATGGTATATTACTCTGATGGGACTATAGAACTTCCTGGTTGTTTTCGTACGATTTTCTTTTTTTACTTGAGAATTCCGTTCCGCCATTTTTTGTAACATTCCTGATACATGTAAATCGGATATGATATTTCCAGTCTGTAATTAAAAAGAAATTGAAAGCCGTTAAAATTCCATTCCACTGTAGGATAGTTTTTTTCACACGACACCGAGCAGTATTGTCTATTACGTAACTAAGCATATAATACGGGTATATAATATAATACATAACTAATATATATGTGTGTATATATATATATATACATACAAGCATATTCTTTTATTCTTTTATTTGTTTCAGTCGGAC
>NC_068995.1:48240716-48241841 GCF_001194135.2 Octopus bimaculoides | reverse complement strand
CTTTCCACATCTCGCTTTGCATGGTGCCAATAACGATGTTCCATAAAAAAAAAAAAAAGTTGTGTCAATATTAATTTCACATTTCGGCACAAAGCCAGTAATTTCAGCAGTTTATCGACCCCGAAAAGATGAAACACAAAGGCGACCCGGCGGCATTTGAACTCACAAATGTTCATATTAAATCCTAACGTTGTTAGAGACATATATTTGTATGGAAGGGTGTTACTCGGTAGGTAACCAATGCACCCACTCAAAACACAGCCTGACATTTTCTTGCTTCTTGTCTCATCAATATGGGAAATGTTGAATAAAGGGGAGTTAATCGGTTAGTTACCAAACACTCGAACGCACATAATGATTCTTTTCTCATCACTGACTGGAATTATTTAAAACAAGAGACTACAAACGGTGGATAGTTGTTGGCACTCCGTCGCTTTGACAACCGATGTTGGTGTTTTTACGTCCCCATTACATAGCGATTCGGCAAAGGCGACCGATACTAGGCTTACAAAGAATAGGTCCAGTGGTCGAATTATTGGACTGAAGGCGGTGCTCCAGCATCGCCGCAGTCAAATGATTGAAACAAATGAAAGAATGCACACACGTATACGTTTGTGTGTGTATATATTTACCTCTATATGTAAGCCTGTATATGAACACACACACACAATATGCTTGTCTGCGTATGTTATTTGTTTATAATCATGTTCGTAAGCGTTCTTTTCTAGCTACGTAATCCTCCACGAAACATTCGTAAAGGTCGCATAGAATAATATATATGCACATATTTGTACACCATCGAAATACATCTATATATACACGAAATAATAAGTTACATATACCTGTGTGCATATATATAGGTGTGTCCCTGTACACGTCTATGTGTGTGTGTGTGTGTTTGTGTGTGTGCATGCGTATGAGAATATACATGTACGTACAACACATACATCTACGAAAATACAGATATATAGAAGTCGAAAAAAGCGATGCGTATATTTCTGTTTATTTACACACATTTCGGTCTGTTTGTATGTATGAACACGTGCATGTCATTCTCTTCCTCGCCATTTCTTTGTATGTTCATATGCATACATATACATGCATATATATATATATATATATATA
>NC_068995.1:48231596-48239847 GCF_001194135.2 Octopus bimaculoides | reverse complement strand
ATGTGTACATAGAACTAAATTTATATATATCATATACGTATATATATACATTCACACACACACACTCATATATATACATATATATATATGAGTGTGTGTGTGTGTATGTATACATATACATATACATACATACACACACACACACTCATATATATATATGTATATATATGAGTGTGTGTGTGTGTATGTATGTATATGTATATGTATATGTCTATATATGATTATATGAACCGTGTATATTGGTATAGCCAACAATGTTGTTTTCATTAAACGCTGTCTTGGCACATGTTGTGGTCCCCGTTAAAATATAATTATTTCTAAATCCATTATAGATTGGAGAACGTAGTCGTTTAGTCAGTGTTCTTGCACAGACATTAACGACTTTAAAATGAAAGAACACAACTCCGGTAAAAATCAACATCCTTCTTCATGAATCATGAAGACCATTCCTGGCCAATCACTCTCCTGGATATATCTACCAAATCTCTTTTACTTATATAATGAAACGCTATATTAAACAAACAAAGAACACAAATAAATGAGTGGTAGATGTAGGCCTGTGTAATTGTATGTTAGTCTCTTTTTCTGTATGTATGTGTTTACGAGATTACGCATGGCATAGTTATATTTTTTGCAAATAGATTTGCTAAATAATCTATGTACACATACCATACTCAATATACACACCACATGCACGGAAACACTCATACAAACAAAACCACCATACAGAGACAGACACACACAAGAAGAAAAGAGCTTACATGGTGTCTTATGACTTCAGTAAGTGAAAGTTAAGTGTTGGATCAATGTAAAATATAACTTGTGTATATATGGATTTAGTCAGTGATATATGGGGGCCTATGTATGTATACAATGATGCGTATATATATATATATATATATATATATATATATATATATATATATATATATATACGCATAAATAAAAACACGCTCACAATCAGGTGCAAAAACATATACATAAATATCAACTGCATCCATTTGGATAATATAGAATATTATTAGATTTGATTTGAAGAATTGAAGAATTGAAGAAAATTTCAGATTTGTTTCTAGAAAATAAATGTAAAAATAAAGAAGAAAAAAAGCATTAATAGGAACTGCGAAAAAATATAAAGAAAAACAATTGAAAAAGATGACAATTAAATTAATAACTGAACGTAAATAAATAATTTAAATATAAATAAATGAATCAAAATATGCAAATGAATAAATTAAGTTGTATTGAATTTTCAAAAAAAAAAAAATTGTTTCAATTAATTATCGTAACAATTAATTCGGTTAATGGTGCGCTAATTAAAATATCTTGTATTAATGGTTTGATATTGATGCTATTACAACGGCAGATAGTTGACAAAATAAATAAAATAAAATAAAATGAAATAAAAATAAATTTAAATAAATTAAAAATAAAGATAAAGAACATACTAATACAGCGAAGAAATAAAAAAATTTAAGATAACAATATTACGAATTAAAGATGATACACAAATAACAAATATATATAAACACACACACACGCACACACATTTATATATACATTTATATAGATAGATGTATATATATACGTATACAAGACTGCATATACACACACATATATATGTGCATATATATATATGTGTGTGTATATGCAGTCTTGTATATGTAGATGTATATGTGTGTGCGTGTATGTGTGTGTGTGTTCGTGTGTGTGTGTGTGTGTGTTCGTGTGTGTACGTTTATATATATTTACTGAAGGCCAATAGTTTAGGACGTTGCTACTCAGAGTTCCTTCTCACTGGATGTGTTGCTTAAGGTGATAACGAATATATGTTACCTTAATTTCCCTAAATGAGGAGAAGCTACTGTGTCTACTGAACGTTTCACCCAATCTGAAATAGCATATATACTCTAGCACATATATTGAGTACAATTTCACCCTTTTCTCCCAATCCCACCATCAATATATATATATATATATATATATATATATATAAAGGTGCGGTTTTTTTCTGTACGTGTATTTATATATGTGTATGTGTCACTGTTTTCCTAAACTTATATACAACACCTAAGTAGACCTATCCGCTGACTCCGAGTGAAGATTTCTCAATCTGAAATCTGAGACTTCCCGCCTGTGTTTCATGGCAGAATTTTTATACTTTATCTACGTGTTTTTGTTTTTTTTTTCTTCATGAAACACATATTTATAGGTTCACTTCAGATCGTATTCTGAAGAATTATTTTCATAGTTTTCTATATTTATTTGATATTTGTTTTCTCTTCTTTGTGTTTATCTTTCTTTTAATTAATTTCCAAACAATTTAGTAAATTAATAATTTAATAAATGAATAAAGAGATGAAAATTGCAGGACATAGCCCCGAGGCAATCTGATATCACCCGTCTCAAGTTCCCGTCTCCTACACCTTACTTAAGATCAGAACACACATACATACACACGTGTGTCTGCGTGTGTGTATGTGCGTTTCTGTCAGTATATGTGAGCGTGTGTTCTTTGTCTTTCATATAATTTTATTATGTTATTTTTTTTTTCGTTTCATGCTTCATCTTCATTTTATTCATCATCCCTCATCTTCTTTCGTTGACGAATTTTCTTCTTCGTTATCATCAGCTTCATCATTTTCTCAACTCATTCCTTGCTGCTTACTGGCAAGTGCATTACTACTACTACTTCTACTACTACTACTACTACTACTACTACTACTACTACTACTACTACTACTACTACTACTACTAAAAATACTCCTCTTTCCGACGATTCTTTATATCCTGAGTTTAAACGCGCTGAAAGACATCTTTGTCTTTTACTCAATTTTATGTGTATATATATATATATATTAGCAGTTGATAAAATAAAAGACAACCCAAGCTTCGATAGTCCCGACAAATTCTCTCCAACTAAAAATGCTGCTTCTGCGCTTAAGATTTTAAAGAATTATTATTATTATTACATTATTATTATTATTATTATTATTATTATTATTATTATTATTACTAATTATTAATTATTATTTATTAAGGCGACAATTAACTTTATTAATTACTAAGGCGACGAGCAGGCAGAATCGTTAGTGCGCTGGACAAAATGCAACTGTCTTAACGTTCTGAGTTCAAATTCCGCCGAGGTCGACTTTGCCTTTCATCCTTTCTGGCTCGTTTAATTAAGTACCAATTGCATACTGGGGGTCGACGTAATCGACTTAATCACTTCCCACAAATTTGAGGCCTTGTACTTCCAGTGGAAACGATTATTTGAAAGGCAGCGAGCTGACACAATCGTTAGAGCGTCGGACAAAATGTTTAGTGACATTTTTTCTGGTACCCAGTTCTGGATTCAATTGTCAGGGAAATCGATTTTGCATTTCATCATTTCGTGATCGATAAAATAAGAACTAGTGTAGTTAATTAGTCAATGTAATCACTGGAGTCAGTGTAATTGACCTGCCCCTAGGTATAACAGAATAGAACAGCAGTATTTCTTCCAGCTTAACGTTTTGGGTTCACATACCCCTCCGGAGTCAACTTTCCTTTCATTCTTTCATCCTTTCGGGGTCGATAAACTAAGTACAATTTCAACACTAGGATCGAGCTAATCGACTAGCTTCCGCCGCGAAGTAAGTAGGACTTCTACACAGAAGTTAGACGCAGGAGTAGCTATGTGGTAAAAAGTTTGCTTTGTAACCTTATGGTTCCAGGATCAGTCCCACTGCGTGGCACCTTTGTCAGGTGTCTCTTATTATCGCAGGTATTTCTGAGTTATAAAGTAGTTCACTTCACAGCCATGAGGTCATGGGAATCAGTCCCACATCATGACATCTTGCCAACTGTCATTTACCATAGCCTCACATCGTCCCAAACCTTATGAAGCAAAGAATATAGGTGGAAATTGAGTAGAAGCCCATCGGACAAACTGCAGCTTCAATGGAAAGAACCAGCTTTGTCATATTTGAGTCTTGCCGATGCTATCAGAAAATTATGTTAAGGTACATTTATCTGCGGAATATTCAATCAGCTCACACTCTTTGGGGGTTAGAAGAGTTGCATATGGTACGATTTAATTAATGCAAAGTCTGCTTATAAAATAAGAAAATATGTCCTTCCTGCACAATAGCAAGTATTTGAAGAAAGTTCTTTCTGAAATAATCATAGATAAATGTCGGATAAAAATACAGTGGCATTATATAGGGCTGATGCTCACAAGTTGTGGCTCTTTCCCCAGGAGGGGATGAAAAAATGTCATCTGTTCAAAGGAGAATTTGACAAAGGAAATAATGAATAACGAATAATATTAATATTAATAACAAATACTACTATTAATACTACTAATAAGAAAATAATAATAGAAGAAGAAATAAGAAAAAAGAGGAGAAAAGATGAAAGACAGAATAAGGAATGAAAACTGAAAAGGGAAAATGGAAGGAAGACGAAGGAAAGAAATGATAAAAAAACAAAATTAACGAAAAAAAAAAAATTTTAAGGTGTAGAAAATTAATTGGGAGCTGACCTAATTAAAACAATATTGTCAAAATAGAAAAAGAAGAAGAAAACAATAAAAATAAAAACAAAAAAAAGCAGTAAACAATAAGCGAGAACCAGTATCCCTAATTACACTTTGTATGATAAAATAAACAAAGCGGGAAATTGCTAAAATAAGAGATGAAACGACGGTTAGTGTGGGGAGAAATCGGCAGCCATCATTTTTGCTACAACAAAATACAAAAACATAATAATAATAATAATAATAATAATAATAATAATAATAATAATAATAATAATAATAATAATAATAATAATAATAATAATAATAATAATTGCGCTTAAGGGATCTTATCGAAGAAGGAATTAAGTCAAAAAGAAAGAAGAATTAAGGAAAAGAAATCTTTAGTGAATGATTGGTGTTAGAAAAAGAAATAGCAGTGAATATGCGATACAGGAGATTTGTACAAAAACAAAATGGCCTAAAAATAAATAAATAAATAAATAACTCAACAACAACAACAACAACTGCAGTAGCTGTGATAACCAATCAAAATACTCATAAAAAAAAGTCTCGGTTAATTGTTCAGGGACATGGGTTTTGGAGAAAGAGAAATAAAATTGAAAAAATCACGATGGTTAGAAACCTCTGTTGAGATTGTGGATATGATTATAGCATAACAAGTGTATTGCTTTATAATGAAGTCAGGGATGATTTGTATAAGCGGGTATGAATCCATTCATTTGTGCGTCTGCGCATGCGTTTGCGTGTTTGTATGTGAGTGGATGTAAGTTCATGTGTATATATCAGAGAATAGACACGATGATGATGCACAAGCCACAAAGCGGCGAGCTGGCAGAAACGTTAGCACGCCGGGCGAAATACTTAGCGGTATTTCGTCTGCCGTTACGTTCTGAGTTCAAATTCCACCGAGGTCGACTGAGCGTAATTTCAGAAGCAACTTCGTAGCTTTAGAATTGCAAGAAATACAGGCACAGAAGCACGCAATTACTCACATGGAATATACACCGTAAAATTATGTTGGCCGTTCTTTGAGCCAGTTCTTTACTATAGTTTTTCACTTCCTCTTCACTGGAATAATGTTTGCCTCTCAAACCCTCTCTCATGGGGCCGAAGAGATGATAGTCTAGTGACGATGATAGTCGAGGAAGTGAAAACTGTAGTGAAGAAGTGGTTCAAAGTACAATCGACAGAATTTTACGGGGCAGGGATACACGCTCTCCTTCGAAGGTGGAACATTGCTATTGACAAGAAACAGCTTCATTTTGATGTATGATACATGTTCCTGTCTTGGTAATTATACCTGTCCTAAACAAAATGGCATTACTTTTTGTCTCACCCTCGTATCTATAACCACTTATTTGGGAAACAGACGAATTGTATTTTCCAATACACGCGCAAGTATGTTTTTGTGAGTGCGCGCACGTGTGTGCAATCCTCTCGATTTCGGTGAAAAGTAACCTAATGAAATATGCTTCTGTGAGGAATATATATATATATATATATACTCGTTACTCTTTTACATGTTTCAGTCATTTGACTGCGGCCATGCTGGAGCACCGCCTTTAGTCGAGCAAATCGACCCGAGGACTTATTCTTTGTAAGTCTAGTACTTATTCTATCGGTCTCTTTTGCCGAACCGCTAAGTTACGGGGACGTAAACACAGCACCATCGGTTGTCAAGCGATGTTGGGGGGACACAGACACACAAACATAAACACACACATACATATATGTATATACATATATATATACATATAAACATACATATATCAATTCATTTATATTTAACTGTATTTCCCGCACATATAGTCACAGACGTACAAATACATGCACACACACACACATACATTTACGCACTCATATACATGCATATGTTTAAGTGTGTGTTTATGTGTGTATAAGTGTACCTTACTAAATATGTTCACTCTACCAAATGATCCCCACCTCACATACACCCAAACACCTTGTGAAAAATTTGTACGCTGTTGTTGAGCTTCAGATCATCTCAGATAAAAACGAACTATGAATAAAGCTAATGCGGATACGGAGATTATGAATAAAAGTCATATAATTACAAGTGGATTTCTGTACCTTTCGACGATGACTATTCAGTATACAATCAGTTTTTTGAAATAACATTTAAACGACTAAATATTCTTTCAAGAGACATGTATAACCGCAACGCAGTTACAAGGCAGCTGAATGAGTGTGACAGAATGTGTAACATAGCTGAGCGTTGAAGTTACACTTAGAGGTCAGTGCACAAGACTCTACAGTCCAGCAGAGGCCACACTAAAATACGCCTGCCAGAAATGTTACGCTGTGGGTGGAATGAGCCCGGAATATCCTATTTCGAAGCGGTGGTGTAGAAAACAAACAGATGTATTAGTATAACGCTCGGGAATTGAAAAAAGTCTTTAACGTTTCGAGCCTACGCTCTTCCACAGAAAGGAACACAGAAAGAAACAAGGAGAGAAACAAGCAGAGAAAAAAGTGTGTGCAGTGGTTAGCCATCTATCATATATATATATATATATTTACATACACAAAGGTATGTCATTTTTCCGTCTGTTGTCTTTCTATTTAGTCCTGACTGCTTACATACACACGCAAACGTACATACACAAGCACATATATATGGGGTACGTGGATGTGTGTCTTTGTGTTTGTCCTTACACTATTGACTGACATCCGGTGTTAGTTTGTTTACATCCCGTTACCTAGCAGTCCGGCCAAAGAGATCGATGTAATTCAGTACCAGAAATATAAAAGAAAACAATAAATACTGGAGTCGATTTTATAGAGTTAAACATTTCAAGTCTGTGTTTCAGCATGGCTACAGTCCAATGACTGAAACAAATACAAGATTAAAGATGAAAGATTCTCTCATGCTTTATTCATAGGTATGGCGGATTACATTATAAAGCGTAAACGTATATCCTTCGTTAAGTGATTTCCTTATTCAGATAAGTGAGGTTTCGTCAATACGTTTATTAAGTCGGGCGGATATGTAGAGTCCCCTTTCTTTTAGAAGGGTTCTGAGGGGGATTAGACCAATTTGACCATCTGATCTGCTATTTCACCAAGTGATCTTCAATGCGTTAAAGTACATCGTATATGGTTGAATATTCCAAACACATGTATAATTAACACAGTTCTCAAACTGTTCTAAGGTGACACAATGTGAAATGATTTGTCAATTAGTTGTATTACGGGGAAAATTCGGAGATAAGTGGAGTAATGAGAGAGCGAGAGAGAGGGAGAGGGAGAGAGAGAGAGAGAGAGAGAGGGAGAGATAGGAAAGAGGGAGAAGAAGTATCAAAGATGGAAAAAGGGATGGGGAAGCGGATGAGAGAAGTTTTACTCAAGTTTGGACTGGTACATTTTTTTTGTATTCTAAAACTTAAAATGCCAATTATGGCCTCGCCGGGATTTGAACTCGGGTAAGAGAAATGAGATGCAAAAGCAATCAAACGTTCCTGCCGATGGATTTTTCCCTGGAAGAAAGAAAGAAAAACGAGAGAAACAGATGAAAAAAATCTAAACTAAAGTGATTCAAAATCTGAGGGTTAGAAAACATACGTATGCAGTGTAACGATGTGTTTTACCGAAGCTAGCATTTAAGCACAAGAAACTTGCGATTTGTCTCACGTAATCAACTGATAAACTAATGCGTATATCTATCTATCTATCTATCTATCAGCATACACACACACACACACACACACA
>NC_068995.1:48229827-48231303 GCF_001194135.2 Octopus bimaculoides | reverse complement strand
TATATATATATATATATATATATATGTGTGTGTGTGTGTGTATGTATATATACATATGGATCTGTATACTTATATATTTATATATAACTGGAAATATATATCTATAAGTGTGTCTGTGTTATAAAATAATACATATATTTTAATTACTAATGAAACGTATAAAAAATGTATTATATACAGAATCAATTTTACCAATTATATTTCGAGAAGAATGCAACAAAAAAATAAAGGGAATAAATGGAATAAATATGAAATATAGACTGATTGACCAATTCTTGGAGGAAGAGATAGACTGCCTTCTCCTGTTAGTTTATAATTTGTATTTTCGTTTTTATATTTTGTTCTTGGTTTATTCCTCTATATTTCCGTGAAAAGTAATATAATGAAGTAGATTCCACTTAGGAATATGTTATTTTATTACTTTCATTTCACACGCACTAATGGGCATGTTCCTACACATACACGCACAGATATACACATACATATACACAGGTATACATACATACATACACACACACACACACACACACACACACACACACACACACACACATATATATATATATATATATATATATATATATATATATATAGCACGTATAAACACACACGCATACACACACATACACACATATATCACAGTAAACTCAACTGTAGATCGATTTCATAATCACATATACCTTTCAGGGTTTTTTTCTCTCCAAAATTATATATTACTGATTATATTTTATTTTCTATGCTCTGTATTTACAGCATTTTTCTACTGCTTAATAAGCTTCATTCCTTTTTAGTATTGTTTTTTCTTTCTTTTACTTGACCAGAATTCTTTCTGTTTCATCCATTCCGGAATGTGTTTTATATAATTATGAATTGTGTCGTCTTTTTATTTTTCTCGGAATCTCTTTGAGAAATCACTTTCAATTCATTAATATTCATTTGCGTACGGAAACATATATGGTTACGGATTGGTGCTTGTCGTATTGTTTTGGTTGGCGGTAGTGACGTCACTTTCTGAGAATGAGATGGAGACAGCATACCCGAAGAAACGACATTTTGATCAAAATAAGCCCCTGAATATCTTACAAAATTGACTAAATACAAAGAGAGCATGTTTGTATGGGCACGTACATGTGCGTGTATGTGTTATGCAGGTGTTTAGAAATCTGGATGTACACACACACACACACACACACATACACACACACACACACGCACACAAACATACACACTCATATGTATATATTTACATATATATATGTATATGTTAGACTTTTGAAAATGCTGCAAGGCGCAACGAACATTTTAGAAAAAAAATAAATAAATGAGTGGAAATCGAACCGGAGAGTGTGTTAAATAATAAGGCACTAAAAGAAAATGACTCTCCCCAGACATAATAATATATGTGTGTGTATAAGTTGTGTTCTTAAATGTATCTGTGATTGTCCCTGTTGGGCACTTGGCGTTCAAACGTACAAA
>NC_068995.1:48228401-48229817 GCF_001194135.2 Octopus bimaculoides | reverse complement strand
GTTCTTAAATGTATCTGTGATTGTCCCTGTTGGGAACTTGGCGTACAAACGTACTACTACTACTACTACTACTACTACTACTACTACTACTACTACTACTACTACTACTACTACGTCTACTACTACTGCAACAGCAATTGCTACGGTTCGTTCCCTGTACTGGGCAGCGCGTTGTTTTCTTTTCACGTTAATATTTCTTTTCATGTTCCTCTCGTCTACTTAGTTCAAAATGGCGACCAGGCGAATCTTAATGTAGCTTCCCTTTCCTCCAACATTCACATCCACTTCTTTTCCGTCAAATCAACTTCAGGTGGGCTTAGAGAGTATTTGAGCTTGTTCCCGTCTACCTAAGTACTGAAAGAATTTGCGACAACCCGGTATATGCTACTAGCTCATTGACTTACGACTGAAATCCACGTCTTTACAATTTTGCAAATTATTCAACTGATAAAACTTCGATTCGGATCTTTTTCTTCTCCAATAAGAAAATCAGTTTTTTTCATTATATGCCGTTCTCATGCAAAATAGATGCGAAAAATCCTTCCTTGACAGGTAGATTTTTACAATAAATACGGTTTGTGACGAAGAATTTTTTGTCTTCCAAGACTCTATTTACAGTAATTCAAAATACTCCTGATAACGAAGGAATAACTTCAAAGAATTTCTAACGATAATATAACTCTATACCCAGCGTATTTCTTGAATACATTTTCTCATGAAGAACTTGATATAGTGACGACATTTCCAAATAAATTTACTACGACTAGTCAACAAGTGGTGATGCCATTATGAAGATTTTCATGGATAAATAGGGGAGGCATGACGCAGTCACTCCAGTTTGGTAAATTCGACTAAATCGCCACGGTAATTCAATATTTTGCATTTTCTCAAGCTTTCTGTTTGTAGGTATTCTGTAAAATAGCCGTGGAATGTATTTTCACCGGTTACCAAAACGAAAACTGATTTTGTGTGAACTGTTCTTAAAGGTACTTTGTGTTAAACTAAAATAAAAATGCTTACTCTTGTCTCCTGGTTTCACCTCGCATGATAATGTGATTTGTGCTATATACGTATACGCATACCTCCATATATCTATAATGCATCCATACATTCATGCATACACACACACACACACACACACACACACATACACACACACATATATATATATAGATATAGATATACATACATATATATATATATATATATTTCTAAATGTATTTATATATATATATATATATATATTTCTAAATGTATTTATATATATATATATATATATATACATATATATATACATACATATATATACACACACATATACATATAGATATGTATAAATAATATTTGTATATACGTATGTATGTATATATATATATGTGTATATATATATATATATATATATATATATATATATAT
>NC_068995.1:48227160-48228391 GCF_001194135.2 Octopus bimaculoides | reverse complement strand
TAGATACATATATATATATGTATATAAATATATATATGTATATATATATATGTATATATATACATATATACTTGTATATATATACATATATATGTATACATATATATACATATATATACATATATATGTATACATATATATACATATATATATATTTATATATATGTATATATATATATGTATATGCGCAAAGAGACTAAGTGAGAGAGAGAGAGAGGTAGAGAGAGCAAGACTGTCTGTGTGATAAAAGACAGACAGACCAAGAGAGAGAGGGAGAGTGAAAGAGAGAGAGAGAGAGAGAGAAAGAAATTGACTTATAGATGGATCATCGGCTTAAGTGAAATATACAACCTTACATAGAACGGGGTGAGTTGATTACGCATACAATTAAGACTATTGAAATCGTAGCATTCGTAGTGCTTCACTTTTCAAAGACGTTAATAACCCTACTACCTTCCGTAGTTCTTCTTTAATTAAACCCGCTCCCCACGCTATTATTCCTGGCCACCACATGCTGCCTTTTTGCTTAGCACCAGCGCCAACACAAAGAACCAACGCTGTTTGGAAAGCATTACTTTGCAGTTAAATCCCCAGCCCTTATTTTTGTTGTTTAAAAAAAAAAAAAAAAATTTATTGCCATTTTTATTTTTTATTTGAAAAGCAGAAGAAGCTTCACAGTAACGCTGAAATATATTTGAATAAGGGTGCTTGCCTCTTGCAGAAAGTTTTTTTATATAAAATCTGTTAACATGAATCCACCCTGTGTGTGATTATAAGATTTATCTAATCGCTACATGATTCTAAGGGGGAAGTATTCGAAATACTAAAAGCATTGAACTGAAAAATATTTAGTCGCGTAGATCCTTTTAGATATTCAGTATAATCGGATTTGCGAGAAGACTTGGCGATGTTGCGTATGGCTGTTGGTAATGTAGCAGCAGCAGCACAAGTAGTAGTAGTAGTAGTAGTAGTAGTAGTAGTAGTAGTAGTAGTAGTAGTAGTTGATGTTGTTGTTGTTGTTGTTGTTGTTGACGTTATCGTTGGTATGGGTCTTTGAGGGCATTCAATATGATATATGATATCTCGCCGACGGTCAGACCTAGAATGCGCCAATACTCAACAACGGCATTGATTACCACCACACTTAAAACACACATCAGCGTTTGTGTGTATGTATATATAAATATATATATATATATATATATATGTATGTGTGTGCGTGTATGAGTGT
>NC_068995.1:48222798-48223945 GCF_001194135.2 Octopus bimaculoides | reverse complement strand
ATATATATATACACATACATACAGGCATACATACATATATATATATATATATATATATATATATATATATATGTGTGTGTGTGTGTGTGTGTGTGTGTGTGTGTATGTGTGTGTGTGTATGTATGTATGTATGTATATGTGTGTGTATGTATTTGTGTGTCTCTGTCTTCCCAGCATCGATGTTGGTGTGTTTCCGTACCCGTAACTTCGCGGTTCGGTAAAGGAAAGCAATAGGATAAGTACTTGGCTTACAAAGAATAAGTCCTGGTGTCGATATGTTTGATTAAAGGCGGTGCTCCAGCATGGCTGCGGTCAAATGGCAGAAACAAATAAAGGAATAAAAGAATAAAAGAATAACAGAATATATATGTGTGTGCGTTTGTGTGTATAGATACCTTATTGCATATAAACTGATATCAGTATCTATGCATGCATGCATATATATCTGTGTGTATGTGTGTGTAATTAATCCTAGAAAAAAAAAACGAAGAAAAGACAACAACGTGAGAACGTGGTACGCACATACATGCATACACACATACAAGTTTACAGTTATACCTTATTATTACAGAAGTTTATATCTTTATTTACATACGGATATTCTCACACACACACAAACACACACACATATAAACATGTATACACATATAGTGATTGCTTATATATGCACACACACACACACACACACACACACACACACACACACACACACACACACACACACACACATACACAGATGTATATGCATATAATATTCATCATGAATACATTTTTGTGTATATGTATGCATACGTAAATTTGTATATGTGTATTTATTTGACAAATATCATATTATCCATGATATATTCTTATTTAATGAACATCGGACGACGAGATGAAGTATCAAGTCTCACTCTAAATATGGAGACAACTTCATATTCCTGAATATTTATGCAATGATTTATCTTTAAACCTTAAGCGTTTATCCCCTTTAAGACAAGGAGAAAATAAATACGTCATTATAAAATCTTTATTAATTGTAACATTTTTTTTACTTGAATCTTTCTTATTGCAAAGGAAAATTCGAGACAGTACTCCGACAACGCTTGTAAACGTTTCTTTCTCTTGAGAGATATAGTAATAAAAAGGATTTCGAATAATTTTGGTA
>NC_068995.1:48220714-48222788 GCF_001194135.2 Octopus bimaculoides | reverse complement strand
TACGTCATTATAAAATCTTTATTAATTGTAACATTTTTTTTACTTGAATCTTTCTTATTGCAAAGGAAAATTCGAGACAGTACTCCGACAACGCTTGTAAACGTTTCTTTCTCTTGAGAGATATAGTAATAAAAAGGATTTCGAATAATTTTGGTACTAGGCCTGCAATTAAGGGTGTGCGGAGTAAGCTGATTAAATCTAAAAAAAAAAATAATAATAATCGACTAGTACTTATTTTGTCGACCCCGAAAGAAGGATGAAAAGCAAGGCCGACCTCGGAGGAATTCGAACTGAAAATCTGAGGAAGGACGAAATGCCGCTAAGCAGTTTTCTACTATCCTACACAACAACAACAACAACAACAACAGCAATAATAATAATGATAATAATAATAATAATAATAATAATAATAATAATAATAATAATAATAATAATAATAACCCTAATAACACAGAGCTATTAGGAACAGCTAGGATACTTAAGAGGGTTTTTGATTTCAAAGGTTACTTGCTGTAACAAAAGGGCTGTAACAAAAGCGGTGTCGAAAAGGATCGAAGGGCACCAAGGACTATCGTGTGATAGACAAGATTCTAATGAAGTACTGTAAGCGGTACCAAAGAAAACAAAATCTCATGCATGACCTGGATAAACTTTAAATGCTTGTCAACTGTTTGACCTTAACCAGTTGAGCATGTCCCTTAGTGGCTGACGATATAGGCATCTCTAATCAGGAGCAGAAGTAGTTGAGGAGCATCATAGCCATATGTTGAGAGGAATTCTTTGGGGTTCATCATCCTTAAACAGCCCTTATTCAGGGACCTTTTGAGCGGTATGGGCTACAGGACCTGAAAAAAATTCTAACTGGACCCCCACCTGCAAGATCATGTGCTGTATATCTAGACATAGGATCACCGTGTCGCGCACATATGGTTGTGTTGCATGTGTCAGATGTACCCTTATCAGGCGGGTAGGCGTGATGGGTATACTGGGTTTCGTATAATTGTACTCCTATGTCACTTTGATGGCATGAACTGCTCTCTCACTTAATGATAACATCGACCAATTGCAACCAACACTCTTAAATGAGAATAGTTGTATGAATATTGTTTCCAATTTCTTCACTGTAGCATAAATCATATACATCTATGCACACAAAGATTGGTATACACACACACACATACAACACACAGACATACACACTTACATGCGCAATGCACTGTAAATCAGAAAAGTCATATATTATGTATTCCAACATTACAAGATACAACTTTAAGTTAAACAATAATGTACACACTCCTTCTATGCCCTTGGTGCATGTTTGTACGTATAAGCACGTATGTGTGTGTGTGTGTGTGTGTGTGTGTATGAATTTATATATGTATATATATGTGTGTGTGTATATACATATATGTATATATGTGTGTGCGTGTTTATATATATATATATATATATATATATATATATATATATATATATATGTATGTATATATGTTTTAAATATATAAATATACACAATCATAGGTCTATACATAGATGCTTTTCTTTGAATGTGTATATGTTTTTGATTTTTACATTTCCCATAATCGTATTAATTCAAGAAGTTATTTTTCATTTAACATGTAATTAAAATTCATAATTGCATCATTTATGAAAACATTGAAACTTGTTTGAACCAGCTTGAACATAAGAATATCCGATATCATTTAACCTCCTGGCTTTAATATAAGCGATGTTCTCGCTTGTTGCATATTTTCATATAATCTACGATGATTCCAGCAAATACATAATCACACACTTGTAAACTAATCCGCCGATTGAAAACAGCAGAACACCTGCCTCAAATCTGATATTTTAAACCTTTTAACAAAACTTCCCTCTAGAATTCAACGTTTTTCTATTCAAAAATTAATTGATGCGATTATGATATATCACTTGAAAAATTGTTTTAATTTTATCTGTTTTTATTCTTTTTACAAGCAAAACTCTTGCAAATTATACGAAATATAAATTATATTATTTCCATTTTTATGCATTCATTCAAATGCATTCTTCCTATTGTTTAATTATGTTAAAG